>NC_090651.1:62577993-62692993 GCF_040937935.1 Hyperolius riggenbachi
ATAAACACATTTTCAGTAGAAAAATACATATAGTTACCTAGATCTGTACATCAGTCCTGAAAGAGGGACAGTTGAGAAAGAAAGAGGGACAGAGGGATTGGTTTCCCAAAGAGAGACTGTCCTTCCGAAAGAGGGACAGTTGGGATCTGTGGATAAATGATGTCACAGGGAGATGGAGAGCAAAGATTTTGCTGGTGATGATTATTTTAGACATCTATAAATGTGCAAAAATCTGCATTTCAGTTACTCTAGAGTTGAGTATTTAATTTGACAAAAATGTTTTTGTATCTTGAGGAACCAAAATTAGTGGGACTGAGATGGAAATCTCCACAGGGCTGCTCATATTTGAGAATTGCTGATGAATTAACAAGCAGCTTGATTAATGAACAAACCTGCTGATTAAATTAATCAGCAACTCCAGAATCTGACAGGTTAGGCCTATTAATTCCATTTCCTGTAGATCGTAAAGATGTGGCTGCTCTGCATAACTGGAGGTGTTTCCGATAGTTACATAGTTTTAGTCTTCTCCTAGTGGCACTAGCTAGTGTTGGGCGAACATCTAGATGTTCGGGTTCGGGCCGAACAGGCCGAACATGGCCGCGATGTTCGGGTGTTCGACCCGAACTCCGAACATAATGGAAGTCAATGGGGACCCGAACTTTTGTGGTTTGTAAAGCCTCCTTGCATGCTACATACCCCAAATTTACAGGGTATGTGCACCTTGGGAGTGGGTACAAGAGGAAAAAAAATTAGCAAAAAGAGCTTATAGTTTTTGAGAAAATCGATTTTAAAGTTTCAAAGGGAAAACTGTCTTTTAAATGCGGGAAATGTCTGTTTTCTTTGCACAGGTAACATGTTTTTTGTCGGCATGCAGTCATAAATGTAATACATATAAGAGGTTCCAGGAAAAGGGACCGGTAACGCTAACCCAGCAGCAGCACACGTGATGGAACAGGAGGAGGGTGGCGCAGGAGGAGAAGAAGGCCACGCTTTGTGAGACACAACAACCCCGGCCTTGCATGAGGGCAAGAAGCGTGCGGATAGCAGGCTTTGTACCGCCATGCAGTCATAAATGTAATAAAGATAAGTGGTTCAATAAACAGGGACCACGCGGCAACGCTAACCCAGCAGCAGCAGACGTGATGGAACAGGAGCAGGCGCAGGAGGAGAAGGCCACGCTTTGTGAGACACAACAACCCAGGCCTTGCATGAGGGCAAGAAGCGTGCGGATAGCATGCTTTGTACCGCCATGCAGTCATAAATGTAATAAAGATAAGTGGTTCAATAAACAGGGACCACGCGGCAACGCTAACCCAGCAGCAGCAGACGTGATGGAACAGGAGGAGGCGCAGGAGGAGAAGGCCACGCTTTGTGAGACACAACAACCCAGGCCTTGCATGAGGGCAAGAAGCGTGCGGATAGCATGCTTTGTACCGCCATGCAGTCATAAATGTAATAAAGATAAGTGGTTCAATAAACAGGGACCACGCGGCAACGCTAACCCAGCAGCAGCAGACGTGATGGAACAGGAGCAGGCGCAGGAGGAGAAGGCCACGCTTTGTGAGACACAACAACCCAGGCCTTGCATGAGGGCAAGAAGCGTGCGGATAGCATGCTTTGTACCGCCATGCAGTCATAAATGTAATAAAGATAAGTGGTTCAATAAACAGGGACCACGCGGCAACGCTAACCCAGCAGCAGCAGACGTGATGGAACAGGAGCAGGCGCAGGAGGAGAAGGCCACGCTTTGTGAGACACAACAACCCAGGCCTTGCATGAGGGCAAGAAGCGTGCGGATAGCATGCTTTGTACCGCCATGCAGTCATAAATGTAATAAAGATAAGTGGTTCAATAAACAGGGACCACGCGGCAACGCTAACCCAGCAGCAGCAGACGTGATGGAACAGGAGCAGGCGCAGGAGGAGAAGGCCACGCTTTGTGAGACACAACAACCCAGGCCTTGCATGTGGACAAAAAGCGTGCGGATATAGCAGCAATGCTTTTTGCCGCCATGCAGTCATAAATGTAATACAGATGAGAGGTTCAATAAACAGGGCCCGGAAACGCAACACCATCCCAGATGTTCATTGGTCATGTTACTTGGTTGGGGTCCTGGAGTGTTGCGTAGTCATTTCCAATCCAGGATTGATTCATTTTAATTTGAGTCAGACGGTCTGCATTTTCTGTAGAGAGGCGGATACGCCGATCTGTGACGATGCCTCCGGCAGCACTGAAACAGCGTTCCGACATAACGCTGGCTGCCGGGCAAGCCAGCACCTCTATTGCGTACATTGCCAGTTCGTGCCAGGTGTCTAGCTTCGATACCCAATAGTTGAAGGGTGCAGATGGATGGTTCGACACAGCTACGCCATCTGACATGTAGTCCTTGACCATCTTCTCCAGGCGATCGGTGTTGGAGGTGGATCTGCACGCTTGCTGTTCAGTGGGCTGCGGCTGCATGGGTGTCAGAAAATGTTCCCACTCCAAGGACACTGCCGATACCATTCCCTTTTGGGTACTAGCTGCGGCTTGCGTTGTTTGCTGCCCTCCTGGTCGTCCTGGGTTTGCGGAAGTCAGTCTGTCTGCGTACAACTGGCTAGAGGAGGGGGAGGATGTCAATCTCCTCTCTAAAGTCTCCACAAGGGCCTGCTGGTATTCTTCCATTTTGACCTGTCTGACTCTTTCTTCAAGCAGTTTTGGAACATTGTGTTTGTACCGTGGATCCAGAAGGGTATAAACCCAGTAATTGGTGTTGTCCAGAATGCGCACAATGCGTGGGTCACGTTCAATGCAGTCTAGCATGAATTGAGCCATGTGTGCCAGAGTCCTACCAGAATCCTCATCATCCTCTTGTGAGCGTTGTGATAGTTGTTGTGATGCATCATAGTCGTCACCTTCCTCCTGGTCTGCTTCTGCTGACCATTCGCGTTGAATTGTGGAAGTCCAACGTGCACCGCTCTGGCCCTCGTCAGTGGTGGCATGAAATTCCTGCTCCAACTCCAGCTGTTCCTCCTCCTCTTCTTCGTCATAGCTGCTGGGGCCAGCGTTCCCTGAGGCGGATGGCCTGATGTTGGTACCATCACGCTGATCGTTTTCTCCTTCAGATTCCCCCAGTTGCATCATGACAGCTGTTTCCTTGATTTTTAACATCGACCTCTTCAGTAAACACAGCAGTGGTATGGTAATGCTGACTGAAGAGTTGTCACTGCTCACAAGCAACGTGGATTGCTCAAAATTTTGGAGGACTTGGCAGAGGTCCAACATGTTGGCCCAATCGGATCCACAGAAGCTTGGCAGCTGGCCGGATGCGCCTCGGTACTGCGCCGTCATGTACTGGACCACTGCACTCTTCTGCTCGCAAAAGCGGGCTAGCATGTGCAGCGTAGAATTCCAGCGCGTAGGGACATCACACAGCAAGCGATGGTGGGGGAGATTGAAGCGCTCCTGCATCTTGGCGAGTGCCCCCGAAGCAGTACTGGAATTTCTACAATGTTTGGACACTCGACGCACCTTCAACAGCAGATCGGGCACGCCTGGGTATGTCCTCAGGAACCGCTGAACTACTAGGTTCATCACGTGCGCCAGGCAAGGGATGTGTGTCAGCTTAGCCAACCTTAAAGCGCGAATGAGATTACTCCCATTATCACACACAACCATGCCCGGTTTCAGGTCCAGCGGTGCCAGCCACAAATCCGTCTGTTCCTTTATTCCCCTCCAAATTTCCTCCCCTGTGTGCTGCTTATCCCCAAGGCAGATTAGCTTCAGCAACGCTTGCTGACGCATGCCAACAGCTGTGCTGCACTGCTTCCACGATCCTACTGCTGCTGGGTTAGCGTTTCCGGATGAGGTACAGCTTTGAGATGCGTTGGAGGAGAAGGAGTCAGAGAGGTAGGTGCTGCTGTTATCCAGTGGGAGGGACGGCGGTGCAGCTGTTTGTGGCGTGGGCAACACCCGTGCCGTAGCAGGTGAGGAATCGCTGCCAGGCTCCACAAGGTTCACCCAGTGCGCGGTAAGGGAGATGTATCGACCCTGGCCGAACGCACTCGTCCAGGTGTCAGTGGTGAGGTGAACCTTGCAGGCAACGGCATTCTTCAAGCTTCGGGTTATTTTGCTGACCACGTGCTCATGCAACTCAGGCACTGCAGAGCGTGCAAAGTGGTAGCGGCTGGGAACCACGTAACGTGGGATGGCCACTGACATCATGCCCTTGAAGCTGTTTGTCTCCACCAATCGATATGGCAGCATTTCGCAGGCCAGAAGCTTGGCTATGCTGGCTGTTACTGCCACGGCCCGGGGGTCATTTGCTGGCAATTTCCTCTTGCGCTCAAACATCTCCGACACAGACAACTGAACCGTAGCGCTGCACACGGAAGGGCTGTTGGTTGTTGTGTTTGATGAACACTGGGAGACCTCAAGAGCACTACTCCGGAAAGTGACAGTGTCAGCGTCGTCTGATGTTTGTGAATGTTGTGAACCACGCAATGGCTGGGCTACTGCTGCTGCTGAGGCGGGTCTGGTGGTGAGTCTGGTGAACCCAAGGGAGGCAGTGTTGTTTCTGGTACCCTGTCCTGACGCGTTTGCCCAAAGAGTGGGATGTTTGGATAGCATGTGACGGCTCATGCTGGTGGTGGAGAGGTTGTTAATATTTTTCCCCCTGCTCAGGCGGGTCTTGCACACCTTGCAAATCGCCATGGTAACATCCTCAGTGCAGTCTTCAAAGAAAGCCCAGACTTTGGAGCACCTGCCTCCTTGCTGGCGATTTCTGTTTGCTCCTCTTTTGCCTCTCACTTGAACTTCCACGCTTGTGGTGCCTGAAATTGCGCGCCGCCTACCTTGTGGCACAAGGCGAACTCGTGCAGCAGTGTGTTCTTCAACAGACTCATCTGTGCTGCTGCTACGACGGCGATGTTCTCGTTCACAAACAAAATCTGGGTCTCTGTCCACATTGTCCATACCCTCCTCTTCCATCTCCTCAAACTCGTCATATGTCATTGTGGGCCACCGCCGTGGAGTAGAGCTCCCCACAACAACCTCTGCGCAGCACACTCCAACGTCGTCTTCCAGATCTTGTCGGCCGACCTCCTGCAATTGCAACCCCTCCTGCCCAAATTGCTCTGGGATTTGGGTTTCCGAGTCCTCTTCGGACTCGCCTTGTATTTCAGTGCGCGGTGCATTTCCCACAGTTAACGGTTGTGAATCCAGGCACAACATTTCTGGCTGTTCCTCCATTGACCTTTGAAAGGTGGAAGTTTGTTGGGCTGGGAATAGCTCCTGCGAATACCCCATTGTGTCCTGAGGTAATTCATCGGACTGGTTATCTGGCAGTTGTGTGCGTGGTGTCGCTGCCGGTTGTGTCAGCTTTGTGCCCACTGGCTCCTTGTAACTGGCTGAGGACTCGGACCTCGTGCGTGATGTGCTGGTGCTGCTTAACCCACTGCTGGACGCTTGAGAGGTCATCCAAGTAATTATCTGGTCCTGTTCTTTTGGATTTGTGAGGGTTGTTGTCCTGGACAACATGGGCGGTATTGAGTGGGTTTTCTTGGGTGCTCCCCTGTGGCCTGTACGTGAACCGTCAGGGGAAACACCTCTTCCCTTGCCCCTCCCTCTTTCACCGGATTTCTTCCTCATTTCACTTATCCTTACAGTACACGCTGACTGGCAGCAGTACAGTGGCAGTACAGAAATGCTATACAGTACCACTATTCCCAGCAGCGACACAGAGCACAATGCTATACAGTGACGGGTGAGCGGTGTACCACTATTCCCAGCAGCGACACAGAGCACAATGCTATACAGTGACGGGTGAGCGGTGTACCACTATTCCCAGCAGCGACACAGAGCACAATGCTATACAGTGGCGAACGAGCGGTGTACCACTATTCCCAGCAGACACAGAACAGTACACAGAATGCTATATAGTGTGGCTGAACGAGCGGTGTACCACTATTCCCAGCAGACACAGAACAGTACACAGAATGCTATATAGTGTGGCTGAACGAGCGGTGTACTACTGTTCCCAGCAGACACAGAACAGTACACAGAATGCTATATAGTGTGGCTGAACGAGCGGTGTACTACTGTTCCCAGCAGACACAGAACAGTACACAGAATGCTATATAGTGTGGCTGAACGAGCGGTGTACTACTGTTCCCAGCAGACACAGAACAGTACACAGAATGCTATATAGTGTGGCTGAACGAGCGGTGTACTACTGTTCCCAGCAGACACAGAACAGTACACAGAATGCTATATAGTGTGGCTGAACGAGCGGTGTACCACTATTCCCAGCAGACACAGAACAGTACACAGAATGCTATATAGTGTGGCTGAACGAGCGGTGTACTACTGTTCCCAGCAGACACAGAACAGTACACAGAATGCTATATAGTGTGGCTGAACGAGCGGTGTACTACTGTTCCCAGCAGACACAGAACAGTACACAGAATGCTATATAGTGTGGCTGAACGAGCGGTGTACCACTATTCCCAGCAGACACAGAACAGTACACAGAATGCTATATAGTGTGGCTGAACGAGCGGTGTACTACTGTTCCCAGCAGACACAGAACAGTACACAGAATGCTATATAGTGTGGCTGAACGAGCGGTGTACTACTGTTCCCAGCAGACACAGAACAGTACACAGAATGCTATATAGTGTGGCTGAACGAGCGGTGTACTACTGTTCCCAGCAGACACAGAACAGTACACAGAATGCTATATAGTGTGGCTGAACGAGCGGTGTACTACTGTTCCCAGCAGACACAGAACAGTACACAGAATGCTATATAGTGTGGCTGAACGAGCGGTGTACCACTGTTCCCAGCAGACACAGAACAGTACACAGAATGCTATATAGTGTGGCTGAACGAGCGGTGTACTACTGTTCCCAGCAGACACAGAACAGTACACAGAATGCTATATAGTGTGGCTGAACGAGCGGTGTACTACTGTTCCCAGCAGACACAGAACAGTACACAGAATGCTATATAGTGTGGCTGAACGAGCGGTGTACTACTGTTCCCAGCAGACACAGAACAGTACACAGAATGCTATATAGTGTGGCTGAACGAGCGGTGTACCACTGTTCCCAGCAGACACAGAACAGTACACAGAATGCTATATAGTGTGGCTGAACGAGCGGTGTACCACTGTTCCCAGCAGACACAGAACAGTACACAGAATGCTATATAGTGTGGCTGAACGAGCGGTGTACTACTGTTCCCAGCAGTGACACACAATGACTGGGGGGGACCCTGGCTAGCGTGGCTGGAGCGCGAACTACCCTGCCTGCCTACCCAAAGCTAAACCCACAGACAAATGGCGGAGATATGACGTGGTTCGGGTATTTATTTACCCGAACCACGTGACAGTTCGGCCAATCAGAGCGCGTTCGGGTCCGAACCACGTGACCCGTTCGGCCAATCACAGCGCTAGCCGAACGTTCGGGGAACGTTCGGCCATGCGCTCTTAGTTCGGCCATATGGCCGAACGGTTTGGCCGAGCACCGTCAGGTGTTCGGCCGAACTCGAACATCACCCGAACAGGGTGATGTTCTGCAGAACCCGAACAGTGGCGAACACTGTTCGCCCAACACTAGCACTAGCCAGTGGCCAGACCCTATAAAAGAGCAAACAGGATCTCCAGCTGTCTACATGTAATCTTGTTACCAATCTTGTTACCATAAGTTATTGAGACTCCCTCCGGTACTTATCCGTTAGCCGGGCGCATCCGGCAGGTGGCGCTAATTACTATTCCTCTTCCAGGCCGACATGGATAGTAGGGAAAGATGTAACTCTGGTGGAGTTTTGTCGCCACCTAGAGGATGCGCCCGGCTAACGGATAAGTACCCTCCCTTCATGCTAAGAATACAACTTTTTCGGCAGATTTAGGCCTTGTTCACATTGCGTACCGATTGCATTAGGGTTCGCGTTGGGCGTGTTTTTACACCATTTTTTTTTTTCGATTCCCAGCTCTTGGGTGGCTGTTGCACTTTTGTTAAAAGAGCTTTTCCAGAGCAGTTTTTTTTAATTCACTCCCTGACGCAAGTCAGGAAGTGAACTCTTTGACCTGGAAAATAATAAATACAATGCATTTATTCTTAAAAATGCGAACGCAGTCGCTGCACAAAGCGATTTTGTGAACGTTTTGCGTTTTTCCTATACCTTCCATTGAGGAGGAATCGCCTATAAAAAAGGTACAGGCACAGCTTTGCTGAGCGGATCGGAAACAAACCGCTCAGATGTGAACTCTCTCGTAGGGAATCATTGCAGTAACTTTTTTAGGGCGATATTGAAAAACGCCTGCGCTTGAAAAAAGGGCAAATACATCCTTAGTGTGAACGAGCCCTGAAACTGTGCCAGAAACAAAAGACAAAAGAAAAAGACTAAAGGTGGCCATACATGTATAGAGTTGGTGACCGATCGACTTTCCCTTTCAACAATAATTATTGGTGCCCAATCGATGATGGAACTAATTTCAGACTGAAAGTGGTCACATGTATGGATCGGAGTTGCTGGAAAATCTCGGGCTGACATGCTCAATCGGGTTCATGACGGTAACAGTGTGCAATAATTGCAAACAACAAATGCGGTTCCCTTTAAACCTCTGCTAGCTAGGAGAGAAAAATCAGATGAGAAACAAATGATTTCTCTGCATTTCCTGAAGATTAAACTAAAAATAACACCCAAGATGGGGGGAAAATTCCTGCCAAGTTGATTTGTGCATTTTTGATTGCATACAAATGAATTCCATCCACAGTCTAAAACTAACCATTTGAAAAAAATATGAAAACAATAAATCACAAACCTATACGAGAAGACGTGTTTTGGCAAAATACGGCATGCAGAACGCACTGCGGAAAATGAGATGCTAATAGTTGCGAATTACGATTAGCTGCATAAACTTCCCCGGGTTTAGCTGGTGATAGGTTTGTTTTGGAATCTAAAATATATACTCCTGATGGAATGGGGTGCTGTTAGAATTGCTGCGGAAACTAATGTGGAACCATAAGTTCCCTGTCCAGCTCCTGCGCAATAAATCTTCTGGAAAGCCGATTAATCTGTGTTCTTAGGTTTGAATAAACCAAGTTAAAAATTAGATAAAAATAAAAAGTGTAGACCTGGCACCCAGTGCACAGAGACCTTTTCTCAAATACTCCCTTTTTGCCCGAGGAAGTGGTCTGTGTCCCACGAAATGTGCCACATTTTGAAGTTTTTAAAATGACAATTAAAAGTATTTTCTGATATTGATCACAGATGGTTTGAATACACCAAGTAAGAAAGGAGAAAAAAATAAAAAGTTTAGACAGAGGCACCCAGTGCACAGAGACCCTTGCTCAGATACTCTCTTTCTGCCTGAGGAAGCGGGCTGTGTCTCACGAAATGCATCACATGTTGGAGTTTTTTCCTAAAAGACAATTAAAAGTCTATTCTGATATTGACTGTTTGTGTCACCATTTGTGGGGTGGTAAGTCCACTACTATCTTCTTTTTAACCAGTTTTTATATATATTGTACTTGTTGGCGCCCTTGTTACATTAGTTTTGTTGTCCACCCTTGGTGGAGGGGTTTAACACCTTTCTTCAATAAAGAGAATGACTTCTTGACCCAAGTGGGGTTGGGTCTATTCTCCCCACCTGCCTTTACAGTGGTTGCCTTGGAGGTTACCCTGGCTTCTGAGTAAATTTCCATTTAACATTTTCTGAACCCCGTGGTATACTAACAATACTATAGTATATTGAGCTCTTGGTTATCTCCTCCTTTTTGTTAAAAAGTGTAGAACTTTCGTGGAATGTTAACCTTCCTAAAGCCTAGTACGTTCCATGCAATTTCCCATCACATTTCAGAACTAATAGATAATCTCTGATTGTTGTTCTGTTCCGATTCCGATTTTTTCGATCACTTCTGTACAAAATTAGTCAGAAAAATAATTCTGTCAGAAATGATCGATTTAACTTGAAATCTGATGGGAAATTGCTTGGCGTGTACCAGGCATTTAAAGGTTCCAGACAGAACAAAAAATGTGTTAGTATGGGCTAACAAGATGAACCCTGCCTAGGTGAGATAGAAGGGGGCAGTATAGGTACATACACACATATGAGAAATGTTGTCTGCAGGGGTTGGGATTTGAGGCCTTGCATTTTGTTGCCATGAAGGGAGGAGGAGCACTGCAGGAAGGATCTTATAACAGGCCCATGGGCTACCAAGGCCTGGGCCATGGGTGGGTGATGCTAAAGGGGATGACTGAACGTGGAAATTGGTTGCTGAATAAGGAAGAGAAGCAAGCAGATGGAAAAGGTAGTCTGCAAATGGCAACAGCATATGGAAGAAGAGAGATGCTGCTTAAAGTGAACCTCCAGACTAAAAATCTACTCAGCAGAACTGAAGAGGCTTGGTGTTTCTTTAACAGTTTACCAGCATCAGAACTTTGTTTTTCTTACTGAAGTCTCATTTTTAGCTGCATTTTTAGCTAAGCTCCGCCCCATCAAAGAAAACTGCCCGGACTTTTTTCCCCTGATGCTGTGCAAAGCATGATGTGATTTCTGATGTTGTTGTTCTCGTTGCCTAGCAACTGGGAAGGGTGATCAGGACACAGGACAGCTGGAACTGTGTCTCATGCTCCCTGTCACCTCCTTTCAACCAAAAAGATGGCTGCCCTCATGAAATCACAAACATTTGCCTGTTCTTTTAAAACATGGTGGGTAAGAGATTTTATTACCTATCTATTGTAATTAACATAAGTAATGTAACTTAATGACAGTATGATTGTTTAGGCTGAAATTCCTCTTTAAGAAAGCTGCACTGGAAATAGAGGGGCTGCTGTGTGTGGATGTTACATGCAAAAAAGGGTGCTGCACATGGAATGGGAGGGAGCTGTATAATGTATAAGTATGCACATGTATAAGGAGCAGCAAGAAAGTTGTCTTAGGGGCAGAGAAAGTAAAAATCCAGCCTTGATCTGCTTACATTCAAAGGGGTTAGGCCTCTTACCGATATCTGCATTTTCAGAAGTGATTTTGGCAAAGTGATGCAATGCGATCCGAAGACACATCAGAAGTGCATAGACTGCACCGTATGATGTTTGTTGAGATTCACAACAGAAACGCAGTGCCTGGTTGCAGACAAATTCCCGCAAATGCATTGTGGTTCTCATTCATTCTAATAAATAGAAATTGCTAAGAAGATGTTGGCGCTATATAAATAAAAATAATTTAAAAAAATATGATAAAGTGCCGAGCATCGCGCTTCCCACAGTGCGAATGTGGGAGGGGGCAAAAGGAGAAGAACAATGTGCCTGGCTGAGATGATCCGATACTCGAGAATGCTGTACACATACTAGATTCTCTGCAGGGACAGTCCCAGGCGAAGAACCCTCTGAGGGCTGGCACCCACTGCAGCGCTTTTTTGAGCATTTAGGGAGCGCTCTCCCTAAACGCTCTGCCAATGTAAATAAATGTGACAAATCCCACGGTAGTGATTGCGATTAGCAAAATCGCAGTGGCAGAACATGCAGCATTTTGGGAGAATTTGAGCTCCAATGTAAAGTATTGAAGCGCTGGCAAATCACTCATAGCAATTTGAGTGCGATTTTAAATTACTGCAAACTGTAAAAAATTATAATGCAAAGGACCAATCAGAATTAAAATTGCTAATCGTGAATCGCTACACAATCGCTGGCAAAAAGCTTACACTTTTTAAAATCGCTCCCAAAAGCACCGGAAAACGCTCATGAAATCGCTAGAGATTGCGCTAGTGATTTGTAGTGGGTTCCAGGCCTAACATGTATAAAGAGCTTTAGTAAGACATGACAAGAGTAACGCTACATACAGACACAAGATTAGTGTCGTCACCAGCCTCTATTGGGCGAAACAGGAAAACTGTCCCTGAAATTTTCCTCCCTTGCCGCATATCGTGACCTTGCAATAGAGGGGAGTTAGGCACCACCATGGAGGGGGTTAGGGTTAGGCACCACCGGGGAAGGGGTTTTAGTATTAGGCACCACCGGGAAAGGGGATGTCTAAGGGTTAGGCACCACTGGGGGGGGGGGGGGGGAGTCTTAGGGTTAGGCACCACTAGGTGGATTAGGCATCGGTAGAGAGAGAGTTCTGTGTGAGAGCAGGGTTAGGTTTTAGCCATGGTAAAAAAAAAATTACTATTGGAAATTCAGCAGTAGAAAAATCACTAATTGTAGCAATATTTTACTGGCGGCAATCCCCGGTGCCCTTTTTTCTAGCTGCCTTTTTTTTCATGTATGCCTATGGGGAGGGGGGTCCTGCTTGCTTCAGCATCTTTATGTGGATCAGACAGCATGAGGGATTGGGGCTTTGACAGAGGTTGAGAAGATCATATCCTGCAAAGGAATGTTGCAGGAAATGATTGGTGATGGTGTTCCTGACCAGGGGCGTAGCAACAGTCATAGCAGCCATAGGTGGCATTGCTTAAGAGTGCCTACATCTGAGGGCCCCATGAAAGTTTTGCTATGGGGCCCCATGGTCTCTAGCTACGCCACTGTTCCTGACAGTTATGTTCCTGTTCCTGACAGTTATGTTCCTGTGAGCAACTGCACAGTTCTTCAGCTTTTTAAGGACAGCCAGCCATTTCTACAAGCTAGCCAATGCCATTCATTTTTGCGCGGTTGGGTACTATATGTGGTTTTGTACTTAGGCAAAGATCTGTGGCTTTGGGAGAGAGCAGTAACAATACCCTACGAGGGAACAGTCCTGAAATATGGCTTTTCCTGTTGTCTTGTGGAACTGCATAACTTTGCAGAAGTAAGGGCGAACGGTATACAGGCACGCACTGCGCCGCAGCAACTCAATTCCTAATTACGCCAAAGCAATGCCAGAAACCAAAATGTTCCTCTTTATTCCCTCCCTGCACAAAAACCAGCATAAATAGTTCATTAACTCGGTCATATACACAATGTATACTCGGCGGTTAATTGTGGCGGCAAGGAAGCGGGTAATAAAGGCTTTTTCTGGAATAATTACTCTCTAGTAACGAGAAAGCCAATTCAGAGGAGAACGTCTCATGTTTGTATTTTCCACACAGGTTATTAGGTGGTTTGATAGATGTGCAAACATTTTTTTTAATTCGCCCAGTAATTAAACTGACAATCATGTGACCCATCTGGCATTATTTGCTTTCTTAAACGATGTGGATTAATTGAAGGTGGGAAGTCATATTTCACCGCCGCGCCGCTATTGTGTATTTCCTCCACAAACTCGCCGGAAGAGAAGGTGGATGGTAGCGGGGCAGACTGTTGCAATGCATTATATTACATGCCGCGTCAGCGGTTTTCTCCCAGCAGATCGCTCTGTAGCCGGCGAGCTTAATAAGTGTCTTTTACGCTTTCCGTGGTGTTTGCTCGCCCCGATGACGGCTCATTTGCTCGCTCCGGTGAACTCTGCGGTTTGAACAATGAGCCATTATGCAGAATAAATTTGTTTACATGCTAAAAATTAAGTTCTTTAAATCTTGCTGCAAAACAAACATTAAAGAGGACCCGAATTCACATCTTTCTCTCTGTTCTAAAACATAAGCAACAGCATAATAACCTTAAAATAAAATCATTTATTGGTTACAGCTGATAACGAATCCTGCAATAGGTCTGCAGTGCGTCTACTTCCTGCTTACCTGAAAGAAGACATAGGGTTAACATCCCGTTTTTTAAAAAATTAGCTGATGTGCCGAGGCAGCCAGCTGACAGCTGAGAGATCAAATTACAGTTGTGATTAGTCGCAGATGAGGGGGAATTAGACAGGCTAAACTCTCTAAATACGTACAGGGTACATTTCTCTATGTTTTCCTTCTGTCCTGTGCAAAAGTTTAGGTCCACTTTAAGATGATGAAACTGACACAAACACAGGGAGAGCAAAAAAGATACCTACCACTAACAGCCACTTCGCTGGTGTATATATAATAGGACTTTTTTCTGCAGCCACCCTACCCTCATTAGGGGGTGTTTTTACTATTGTTTGTCTGCACTGTTGTGTGATGTTGTATTGTGAAGTCTTTTTTTGTATTATCAAGGATTAATACAATTATAACCTCCATATTTTTGACAAAGATGGTGCGTTGTGAGATCTTTTCTTTGGTCTAGAACAAACACAGGGAGAACATATAAGCTGTACAAATATAGTGTCCAATCACGGAAATTAACCCTAAGGCTGGTTTCACAGTGGAACGTTACAGGCGCACGTTAGAGCAGCCTGTAACGCACCCCACCGCACAGCAATGAAAAATCAATGGGGCGTTCACAGTGCCCATGTTGCGTTACAGTGTAACGCGGCTGCGCCATAATATAACGTTAATTACAACAGAGAGAAAATGTGTGCATCAACCAAGTGAACCTGACAAATCTGGCTTTGCAAATTTGGCCTATTGGCTAATCACGAGACATTGCTCATGCAAATATGCATTTGCTTTTGCATGCCTAAATATGCAGGGTCAAAAACCAAAAACCGCAAAACAATCGCCATATTATAACGTACTGCATGCAGTACTTTGTAAGCGGCAGAGCCGCGTTAGACTGCTTGCACATGCTCAGTAACGTTGGGGAGGAGCAGAGAGCGGCCAGGCACATGGCTAATTAATATTCACTGCACTCAGTGACGTGCAGTGTTTACTTCCTGGAGCGGCCGCTCTGTGCGGCGATTGGCCGGGCGGGACCACGTGATGCCGCATGCGTCCAAGAGTACGCATCATGGCATCACGGACACCAGAGTGAGCTGCACAACGCGGCTCACTCTGACGTCCACAGCAGGGAGCACCAGGCGTTGCGTTAGGGGCACGTTATGCGACCATAACGTCCCCTAAAACGCAACGTCCTGGTGTGAAACCAGCCTAAATGTGAGCACATGCAGTGAGTCGGAAAATAAGATCGATTGCGGTGCTTGTGCAATTGTTGGTAAATGCATTCAGATGAACGTTGCTATTCATCTCAATGGAACTAAATCTGCTGAAATGGACTGAGATTTTCAAAGCCAATGACTTATGAGCCTCCATCTAGTTTAATATACTGGATTTCAAGCCTGAAATGTTCCAGTGGGAACATCCAAATATAACTGGCCAAAGGGCTTCTTTTTATCCATATTAGAAGGAGGATAGGTTAGGTGTTTCAATGAGCAGCATGGATCATATATCAATCTCCTGAGTACTATCTCTAACCTCATGAAAGGAGATAAAAACTGCCGAATTTCTAGAGACTAAAATTTGTGCTTTAGTCTAACATTTGTTTGCACTTAATCAGTTGGTATGCGTTAGTGTGCTTTTGTATGCATTAGTGCACATTGGAACGTGTTTTTTCCATAGCAGTACATTGGGAAGAAGATTTCAGTTAAAACAAATTAAGTGTGAACAGCGCCATAGGAAAATATGGGCATTACTTTGAAAATCATTTTTTTTCAGTTATAACTGAGAGCAACTGATAAAGTGTAAAAGGGGCCCTATGCTGCGAAATTGATAATGTACCATGATCCTGAATATTTTCTGCACATGGGAGGCTTAGGCCAGGTTCACAGTGGCTGTTGCATTGCATTCTCTTTGACAGCAAGAACGCAATGGATTAGGAAAGTGGTGTCACATGTTACCTGCACATTGCGTGGCATACAGTAAACATACATTTAACCACTTGCCGACCGCCCACAGCCCATGGGCGGCGGCAAAGTGGACGCCTAAAGGACCGCAATACGCCTTCAGGCGGCGCGTCCTTTAGGCATGCCGGGGGAGCGATCGCGTCATTGATGACGCGCGCTTCCCCCGGCAACTGGCTCCGCCCACCCGCCGTAACATCCCGCCGGCCATACGAAAGCGCCGGCGGGATGTTAACCCCGCGATCGCCGCTACAAAGTGTATAATACACTTTGTAATGTATACAAAGTGTATTATACAGGCTGCCTCCTGCCCTGGTGGTCCCAGTGTCCGAGGGACCACCAGGGCAGGCTGCAGCCACCCTAGTCTGCACCCAAACACACTGATCTGCCCCCCCCGCCCACTGATCGCCCACAGCACCCCTCAGACCCCCCCCTGCCCACCCCCCAGACCCCTGTTTGCACCCAATCACCCCCCTAATAACCCATCAATCACTCCCTGTCACTATCTGTCAACGCTATTTCCCCCCCCCCTGCCCCCTGCCCCCTCCCGATCACCCCCCCACCCCTCAGATTCTCCCCAGACCCCCCCCAGACCCCCCCCCTGTGTACTGTATGCATCTAATCTTCCCTGATAACCTGTCAATCACCCGTCAATCACCCATCAATCACCCATCAATCACCCCCTGTCACTGCCACCCAACAATCAGCCCCTAACCTGCCCCTTGCGGGCAATCTGATCACCCACCCACACCAATAGATCGCCCGCAGATCCGACATCAGATCACCTCCCAAATCCATTGTTTACATCTATTCTCTCCTCTAAACACCCACTAATTACCCATCAATCACCCATCAATCACCCCCTATCACCACCTGTCACTTTTACCTATCAGATCAGACCCTAATCTGCCCCTTGCGGGCACCCAATCACCCGCCAACACGCTCAGATTGCCCTCTGACCCCCCCTTATCAATTCGCCAGTGCATTAATTACATCTGTTCTTCCCTGTAATAACCCACTGATCACCTGTCAATCACCTGCCAATCACCTATCACCCATCAATCACCCCCTGTCACCCCCTGTCACTGCCACCCATCAATCAGCCCCTAACCTGCCCCTTGCGGGCAATCTGATCACCCACCCACACCATTAGATCGCCCGCAAACCCGCCGTCAGATTACCTCCCAAATGTATTGTTTACATCTGTTATCTTCTCTAAACACCCACTAATTACCCATCAATCACCCATCAATCACCCCCTATCACCACCTGTCACTGTTACCTATCAGATCAGACCCTAAGCTGCCCCTTGCGGGCACCCAATCACCCGCCCACACGCTCAGATTGCCCTCAGACCCCCCCCCCCCCCCCTTATCAATTCACCAGTGCATTAATTACATCTGTCCTTCCCTGTAATAACCCACTGATCACCTGTCAATCACATGCCAATCACCTATCACCCATCAATCACCCCCTGTCACTGCCGCCCAACAATCAGCCCCTAACCTGCCCCTTGCGGGCAAACTGATCACCCACCCACACCAATAGATCGCCCGCAGATCCAACATCAGATCACCACCCAAGCGCAGTGTTTCCATCTATTCTCTCCTCTAAACACTCACTAATTACCCATCAATCACCCCCTATCACCACCTGTCACTGTTACCCATCAGATCAGACCCTAATCTGCCCCTTGCGGGCACCCAATCACCCGCCTACACGCTCAGATTGCCCTCAGACCCCCCCTTATCAATTCGCCAGGGCATTATTTACATCTGTCCTTCCCTGTAATAACCCACTGATCACCTGTCAATCACCTGTCAATCACCCATCAATCACCCCCTGTCACTGCCACCCATCAATCACCCCTGTCACTGCCACCCATCAATCAGCCCCTAACCTGCCCCTTGCGGGCAAACTGATCACCCACCCACACCAATAGATCGCCCGCAGATCCGACATCAGATCACCACCCAAGCGCAGTGTTTCCATCTATTCTCTCCTCTAAACACCCACTAATTACCCATCAATCACCCCCTATCACCACCTGTCACTGTTACCCATCAGATCAGACCCTAATCTGCCCCTTGCGGGCACCCAATCACCCGCCTACACGCTCAGATTGCCCTCAGACCCCCCCTTATCAATTCGCCAGGGCATTATTTACATCTGTCCTTCCCCGTAATAACCCACTGATCACCTGTCAATCACCTATCAATCACCCATCAATCACCCCCTGTCACTGCCACCCATCAATCACCCCCTGTCACTGCCACCCATCAATCAGCCCCTAACCTGCCCCTTGCGGGCAATCTGATCACCCACCCACACCAATAGATCGCCCGCAGATCCGACGTCCGATCACCTCCCAAGTGCAGTGTTCACATCTGTTCTCTACCCTAAACACCCACTAATTACCCATCAATCACCCCCTGTCACTGCTACCTATCAGATTAGACCCCTATCTGCCCCTAGGGCACTCAATCACCCGCCCACACCCTCAGAATGCCCTCAGACCCCAGCCCTGATCACCTCGCCAGTGCATTGCTTGCATCTATTCCCCCTTCTAATCACACCTTGAGACACCCATCAATCACCTCCTGTCACCCCCTAGCACACCTACCCATCAGATCAGGCCCTAATTTGCCCCGTGTGGGCTCCTGATCACTCGGCCAAACCCTCAGATCCCCCTCAGACCCCCTTCCGATCACCTCCCCAGTGCATTGATTGCATCTATTTTCCCCTCTAACCACCCCCTGAGACACCCATCAATCACCTCCTGTCACCCCCCTAGCACTCCTATCCATCAGATCAGGCCCAATACAACCTGTCATCTAAAAGGCCACCCTGCTTATGACCGGTTCCACAAAATTCGCCCCCTCATAGACCACCTGTCATCAAAATTTGCAGATGCTTATACCCCTGAACAGTCATTTTGAGACATTTGGTTTCCAGACTACTCACGGTTTTGGGCCCGTAAAATGCCAGGGCGGTATAGGAACCCCACAAGTGACCCCATTTTAGAAAAAAAGACACCCCAAGGTATTCTGTTAGGTGTATGACGAGTTCATAGAAGATTTTATTTTTTGTCAAAAGTTAGCGGAAATTGATTTTTATTGGTTTTTTTTCACAAAGTGTCATTTTTCACTAACTTGTGACAAAAAATAAAATCTTCTATGAACTCGCCATACACCTAACGGAATACCTTGGGGTGTCTTCTTTCTAAAATGGGGTCACTTGTGGGGTTCCTATACTGCCCTGGCATTTTAGGGGCCCTAAACCGCGAGGAGTAGTCTAGAAAACAAATGCCTCAAAATGACCCGTGAATAGGACGTTGGGCCCCTTAGCGCACCTAGGCTGCAAAAAAGTGTCACACATGTGGTACCGCCGTACTCAGGAAAAGTAGTATAATGTGTTTTGGGGTGTATTTTTACACATACCCATGCTGGGTGGGAGAAATTTCTATGTAAATGGTCAATTGTGTGTAAAACAAATCAAACAATTGTCATTTACAGAGATATTTCTCCCACTTAGCATGGGTATGTGTAAAAATACACCCCAAAACACATTATACTACTTCTCCTGAGTACGGCGGTACCACATGTGTGGCACTTTTTTACACCCTAAGTACGCTAAGGGGCCCAAAGTCCAATGAGTACCTTTAGGATTTCACAGGTCATTTTGCGACATTTGGTTTCAAGACTACTCCTCACGGTTTAGGGCCCCTAAAATGCCAGGGCAGTATAGTAACCTCACAAATGACCCCATTCTAAAAAGAAGACACCCAAAGGTATTCCGTTAGGAGTATGGTGAGTTCATAGAAGATTTTATTTTTTGTCAAAAGTTAGCGGAAAATTGATTTTTATTGTTTTTTTCACAAAGTGTCATTTTCCACTAACTTGTGACAAAAAATAAAATCCTCTATGAACTCACCATACTCCTAACGGAATACCTTGGGGTGTCTTCTTTCTAAAATGGGGTCATTTGTGGGGTTCCTATACTGAACTGGCATTTTAGGGGCCCTAAACCGTGAGGAGTAGTCTGGAAATCAAATTTCGCAAAATGACCTGTGAAATCCTAAAGGTACTCATTGGACTTTGGGCCCTTTAGCGCAGTTAGGGTGCAAAAAAGTGTCACACATGTGGTATTGCCATACTCGGGAGAAGTAGTACAATGTGTTTTGGGGTGTATTTTTACACATACCCATGCTGGGTGGGAGAAATACCTCTGTAAATGACAATCTTTTGATTTTTTTTACACACAATTGTCCATTTACAGAGTTATTTCTCCCACCCAGCATGGGTATGTGTAAAAATACACCCCAAAACACATTGTACTACTTCTCCCGAGTACGGCGATACCACATGTGTGGCACTTTTTTGCACCCTAACTGCGCTAAAGGGCCCAAAGTCCAATGAGTACCTTTAGGATTTCACAGGTCTTTTTGCGGAATTTGATTTCCAGACTACTCCTCACGGTTTAGGGCCCCTAAAATGCCAGGGCAGTATAGGAACCCCACAAATGACCCCATTTTAGAAAGAAGACACCTCAAGGTATTCCGTTAGGAGTATGGTGAGTTCATAGAAGATTTTATTTTTTGTCACAAGTTAGTGGAAAATGACACTTTGTGAAAAAACAATAAAAATCAATTTTCCGCTAACTTTTGACAAAAAATAAAATCTTCTATGAACTCACCATACTCCTAACGGAATACCTTGGGGTGTCTTCTTTCTAAAATGGGGTCATTTGTGGGGTTCCTATACTGCCCTGGCATTTTAGGGGCCCTAAACCGTGAGGAGTAGTCTGGAAATCAAATTCCGCAAAATGACTTGTGAAATCCTAAAGGTACTCATTGGACTTTGGGCCCTTTAGCGCAGTTAGGGTGCAAAAAAGTGCCACACATGTGGTATCGCCATACTCAGGAGAAGTAGAATAATGTGTTTTGGGGTGTATTTTTACACATACCCATGCTGAGTGGGAGAAATATCTCTGTAAATGGACAATTGTGTGTAAAACAAATCAAAACATTGTCATTTACAGAGATATTTCTCCCACCCAGCATGGGTATGTGTAAAAATATACCCCAAAACACATTATACTACTTCTCCTGAGTACGGCAATACCACATGTGTGGCACTTTTTTGCAGCCTAACTGCGCTAAAGGGCCCAAAGTCCAATGAGCACCTTTAGGCTTTACAGGGGTGCTTACAAATTAGCACCCCCCAAAATGCGAGGACAGTAAACACACCCCACAAATGACCCCATTTTGGAAAGTAGACACTTCAAGGTATTCAGAGAGGGGCATGGTGAGTCCGTGGCAGATTTCATTTTTTTTTGTCGCAAGTTAGAAGAAATGGATTCTTTTTTTTTTCTTTTTTTTTGTCACAAAGTGTCATTTTCCGCTTACTTGTGACAAAAAATAATATCTTCTATGAACTCACTATGCCTCTCAGTGAATACTTTGGGATGTCTTCTTTCCAAAATGGGGTCATTTGGGGGGTATTTATACTATCCTGGAATTCTAGCCCCTCATGAAACATGACAGGGGGTCAGAAAAGTCATAGATGCTTGAAAATGGCAAAATTCACTTTTTGCACCATAGTTTGTAAACGCTATAACTTTTACCCAAACCAATAAATATACACTGAATGGTTTTTTTTTTTATCAAAAACATGTTTGTCCACATTTTTCGCGCTGCATGTATACAGAAATTTTACTTTATTTGAAAATTGTCAGCACAGAAAGTTAAAAAAATCATTTTTTTGCCAAAATTCATGTCTTTTTTGATGAATATAATAAAAAGTAAAAATCGCAGGAGCAATCAAATAGCACCAAAAGAAAGCTTTATTAGTGACAAGAAAAGGAGCCAAAATTCATTTAGGTGGTAGGTTGTATGAGCGAGCAATAAACCGTGAAAGCTGCAGTGGTCTGAATGGAAAAAAAGTGGCCGGTCCTTAAGGGGTAGAAAGACTGTGGTCCTCAAGTGGTTAAAGAGACACTGAAGCGAAAAAAAAATATGATATAGTGAATTGGTTGTGTACTATGAATAATTACTAGAAGATTAGTAGCAAAGAAAATATTCTCATACTTTTATTTTCAGGTATATAGTGTTTGTTCTAACATTGCATCATTCTATAATATGTGCAGATTACACAACACTCAGCATTCAAAATGATTCTTTCAGAGCAGTCTGTGAAGTAATGACCTTTCCTCTAGCAGAGAAAAAGTAAACAGTTCACTTACAGTTGAGATAATAAAAGTCAGATAACAGCCCTCTCCACGACTAATGCTACATACACACATGCGACAACGATCGTTAGTTGTCAACGACGAACGAACTTTTAATTGATGAAAGAACGACCTAAGTAAAGTTAGTTTTAAAAGGTGTGTAACGATCTGATCATTAGAACGAACGTTACATCACGTAAAGCAACTATTGCGCCTGCGCATAAAAATGAAAAGTTCCATGGAGAAATAGTGAAATGCGCATGTCAAGCCTAGTACGAACGACCGTTTCCAACGATGTACTACTTTTGCAAACGATCGTCGATGGAAAAAATCCGCCAAGCTAGATCGTTCGTTTTTAACGATCTAGCTCGTCCGTCGTTAGACTTAATGGTCGTTGGCTGCTTTTTTTTAAAACGATCGTCGTTTGAAATGATCGGGGAACGATCGTTTCAAACGACTATAGTCGCATGTGTGTACGCACCTTAAGACTTAGTCGGAGAGCTTAATGGCTTGTTTGCATAGAGATAACAACTGAAGTTTCTCAACTCTTCCTGTCCTGTAAACAATTAGACTGATGTATCTGATCTTAATGTTTTATTTCTTAGCTGTGCTACACATACAAATCATAATATCATAATTTTTTTTTCGCTTCAGTGTCTCTTTAATGAAAAGTATGTTTCACTGTAACTGTTAGTGGGCTCGTTTTGCTGTAACGTGCAGTGTGTTACCATGCCGCACTCCGCTGTACTACATTGCACACACCGCACTGTGAACATCACAAAGGTGGTGCCAAGTCCAGATTTACTATAAGGCACTGCAGGAATGTGCTTACAGGCGCCTGATGATGGAAAGGCCTCTTACTCTCCTCCCCTAGTTCTAGTGCCTCCCTCCTCCCCTATTCAGGGTCCCAAGCAGAGCGTTAATGTGAGGTTACACACCCAGCTCTCTGCATTCCATTGACGAGATCTCCCTTCAGTTGGGGGCACCATTAGCTACATAATACTTGTGGGAACCTCTAGCTACTTAATATTCAGGGTACTTCGGGCTACCTAATACTAAGGGAAACCTGTACCTACCTGTGAACATAGCTCCCAACTGTCCCTCTTTTGGAGGGACAGTCCCTCTCTGAGAACCCATTCCCTCTGTCCCTCTTTCTCCCTCATTTGTCCCTCTTTCAAGACTCATTTACAGATCTTTGTAAATATTTGTATTTCTCTACTGAATTATGTGTTTAATTGACTCTACTTTATTCCCATCCTTTAAATTGATGTATTTCTTATGTTCAAATGTTAATTTGAAGGAATATGAAACAGAATATAAAGCACCAGTGTTGTTTGAATGATAAAACAACATATTTTCCTTATGAAATGTTTATAGTATGCGTGACTAGGGGTGTGTCTGGAGTGTGGTAAGAGGTGTGTCAGGGGTGTGGCTTATGTGTCCCTCTTTCTGATCTTAAAAAGTTGAAGAAGAAGAAAGTAGGAGAGAAGTGGTACAGCCAGCACACTGTGGTTCAGCGGGGGTTTGTATTTGTAGGTTCTTGGAGGGGGGAGTCTAAGACACCAGGACATCTGTGCTTATAGGCTCTAGAGATGGCCTGAACCTCCGATTTTCAGTTCGCGAACTTCAGTTCACGCGAAACTTCGGTGCGCACGAAATTTCGAGAACCGCAAATGTTTCTAGTTTTCAAAGTTTCAAAGACGAACTTTGAAAACTAGAAACATTTATGCTGGCCACAAAAGTGATGGAAAAGATGTTTCAAGGGGTCTAACACCTGGAGAGCGGCATAGACACCATAAGTCCCTGGGATAAATCTGGATTGGACGCAAAGTAGCGTTTTAAGGGCAGAAATCACATTGAATGCTAAATTGCAAGCCTAAAGTGCTTTAAAACATCTTGCATGTGTATACATCAATCAGGGAGTGTAATTAGAGTACTGCTTCACACTGACACACCAAACTCACTATATAACGCACCGCAAACAGCTGTTTGTGTAGTGACGACCATGCTGGACTGGTGCAGGCCGTATGATCACCGGGCTGTGGTAGCTCAATGATAGAACAACAGTGACTGTCCAGCTGATATCAAATGTGGTCTGTCCACAATGAAGCAACGACCTTATTATCTTCTATGTGATGCTGTGTGTGGGGACTGACTTAGTCTTCGGGCGGGCAGTAGTCCTCCTGGATCCATGCCTCATTAATTTTGATAAAGGTCAGGTACTGAACACTTTTGTGACTTAGGCGACTTCTCTTCTCAGTGACAATGCCTCCAGCTGCGCTGAAGGTCCTTTCTGATGGGACGCTTGAGGCAGGGCAAGACAGAAGTTGGATGGCAAATTTGGACAGCTCTGGCCACAGGTCAAGCCTGCACACCCAATAGTCCAAGGGTTCATCGCTGCTCACAGTGTCTACATCCACACTTAAGGCCAGGTAGTTGGCTACCTGGCCTGCCAGTCACTCATTGGTGGAGGGTGGATCCGGAAGGGCTAAGGCAAGGCATTGGACTAAAGAATGTCCGCATGTCTGACATCACCATGAGATCGCTGGAGTGTCCTGTCCTTGCCTGCGTGGACATGGGAGAAGGATTACTGGCAGTGGCACCTTTATTGCGTTGTGCTGTGACATCACCCTTAAATGCATTGTAAAGCATAGTTGCCAGCTTATTCTGCAAGGGCTGCATCCTTTCTACCTTCAGGTGAGTTGGTAACATGTCTGCCACTTTGTGCCTATACCGAGGGTCTAGTAGCGTGGCCACCCAATACAGCCTATTCCCGTTGAGTTTTTTTTACACGGGGGTCCCTCAACAGGCTGGACAGCATGAAAGATGCCATCTGCACAAAGTTGGATCCAGGCGTACTATCCATCTCCTCTTGCTCTTCCTCAGTGACGTCAGGCGTAAGTCCTCCTCCCCCTCCTCTTCTGCCGCCTCCTCCTCCTCCAAAGAAACACCTTCCTCATCATCCGTGTCTGACTACTCTTCCCCACACGACAGTGGCCAGGGTTTTCCATCATGTTTTGTTGTTCGCGGGCAAGAGAAGCAAGGGAGAAGGACAGCTGGGACATCCAGCACACTTACGGAGCGGTTTGGCGAGTGTTTGTAGGTTCATGGAGGGTGAAGTCTAGGGTGCCAGGACATCTGTACCTATAGGCTCTTGTGATGTATACCTGGCCCTGGGTGGTGCATTGCAATGTGTGCTGTGTTACAGAGCGGTCGTTATGCCACACAGCAACGCACCACTGTGAATGTGGCCTCACACTGGTGTCATTTCCTGTAAATAAATCATTTTCTGAAGGCAAACAATTAGGTTGAAGCCAGGACCTTAGCAAAAGGCATCGAATGTGTATTGTGGAGAAAGGGTGGAAGCTTCAATACATAGAAAGGTCCTTACCATCTTTTTGGAGAACTGTTATCAAGGCTCCTTGGGAATAAGCAGTTAGAGTTTGACCATCTATCATAGTCTGGAGCATCTTGACTTGTCCCTGAAGTATAACATTCAAGGAAGGCTTTATAGTAAAGGATATCTGGGCCATCTGGACCAGGTGCCTTAGCAGTTTGAATGTGTGGAACTGCGAGAAGAATTTATTTTATCATTCTATGATTTATTCTATGATATTTTGCTCTGGGTCTGAAATGTCCTCAGGAGAGAGTGATGGTAATCCAGAGTAATGTCTAAGCACTTCTGTTATGTTATTCTCACAAGTGTGGCATAAAGGGGCCTTAATATTATACAACTTATGATAAAAGCATTGGCTACAGCCCAACACTTTAAAGGGAACCTAAACTGAGAAGGAGATGGATTTTTCCTTTTAAAAAATACTGGTTGCCTGACTCTCCCGCTGATCCTGTGTCTCTAATACTTCCAGTCACAGCCCCTCAACAAGCATGCAGATCAGGTGCTCTGACTGAAGTCAGACTGGATTAGCTGCATGCTTGTTTCAGGTTGTGATTCAGCCACTACTGCAGTCAAAGAGCAGCAAGACTGCCAGGCAACGGATATTGTTTAACCACTTGATGACCCACCCTTTACCCCCCCTTAAGGACCAGCGCTGTTTTGAGTGATCTGTGCTGGGTGGGCTCTGCAGCCCCCAGCACAGATCAGGTTGCAGGCAGAGAGATCAGATCTCCCCCCTTTTTTCCCCCCTATGGGGATGATGTGCAGGGGGGGTCTGATCTCTCCTGCCTGCCTGGGTGTTGCGGGGGGGCACCTCAAAGCCCCCCTCCGCGGCGAAATCCTCCCCCTCCCTCTCCTACCTGGCCCCCCCGGCGATCGAGGCTGCACAGGACGCTATCCGTCCTGTGCAGCCAGTGACGGGACGTCCCCTGTCACATGGCGGCGATCCCCGGCCGCTGATTGGCCGGGGATCGCCGATCTGCCTTACGGCGCTGCTGCGCAGCAGCGCCGTACAATGTAAACAAAGCGGATTATTTCCGCTTGTGTTTACAATTAGCCTGCGAGCCGCCATCGGCGGCCCGCAGGCCATTCACGGAGCCCCCCGCCGTGATTTTACAGGAAGCAGCCGCTCGCGCGAGCGACTGCTTCCTTATTAATCAGCCTGCAGCTGGCGACGCAGTACTGCGTCGCTGGTCCTGCAGCTGCCACTTTGCCGACGCACGGTATAAGCGTGCGGTCGGCAAGTGGTTAAAAGGAAACATCCATATCCCTCTCAGTTTAGGTTCCCTTTAAGAGACTAGCGCCAATCTAGCGCCATTATCTAACACATTCTGTGAAACGTAACCTGAGGCTGGTGTATTTTTTTTTATTAAATCTTTTCACTAAGGAACAGTGTAGTACACAAGGCGAACATAAGCAATATTGTGATGAAAGTGCGTCAGGGCCTGTTGTTCTTAAACAGAGCAATCAAACATTCCACCATATCTATTAATAGATTTCCAAGACACAAAAGGGTGAAAGAGCCCTGCCCTTATTTATTTATTTTAAGTATTTATATAGCGCCAAAATATTACGCAGTGCTGTACAGAGTATATTGTCTTGTCACTAACTGTTCCTCAGAGGGGCTCACAATCTAATCCATACTATAGTAATATGTCTATGTATCATGTATGTACCATGTCTATGTATCATGTATCGTGCTTGTATCATAGTCTACGGCCAATTAAGGGGAAAGCCAATTAACTTATCTGTATGTTTTTGGGACGTGGGAGGAAACCAGAGTGCCCGGAGGAAACCCACACAGAAACGGGTAGAACATACAAACTCCTTGCAGATGTTGACCTGGCTGGGATTCGAACTGAACGCTAACCACTACACCACTATTACTTTAGATTGTAATCCCTTGCGCGCTTACAATCTAATGTAATAGGGGAGGAAACAAGAGGTGGGGTAGTATGCAATATTCATACCTAGAGGCCGGGTGCACACATGGGAGAAACGCTTTCGGAGCGGGAAACTCCATGTTTTTGCCACTAATAGAAGTCTATGGGCCGCAGGAAAAAACGCATGTAAAAAAGATGCATTTCCGTTTTAGATGCGTTTTTACAGTAAGCGTTCCGCAAACGCTGGCAGTGTTGTATAATATGCAGGATGGCTGCCAAAATGCACAGAATGAAAGTCAATAGGAATGCATGGTGTGCGTATTTCATGCGTTTTTACTTAAAAAATTGTTTAGTGATGGATTTTTTTCTTCCTGTTGTCTTCCTTGTGATTTGCATAAAACGCAATAGAAAAATGCATGAAAAATGCATACAAAACGCATATGCATTTTTTCTATTAGCGAATCACAAACGTGTACAAATGCACACAAAACACATAAAAACCACAAACGCAATAAAAGCACACAAAAAAACGCAACACACATGCCAAAAAAACGCTACATTTCACGCTATGTCATATGTGTACCCAGCCAGAGGCAGTGTGCTTTTTGGATATCTAGTAGAAGTGCAACTTGGCCTTAGATTAAAGGGGGATTGGCATAAGGTAAAGCGTATGCTTGTTGGAAAAGTACGTTTTAAGGGGAGAGTTTAAAGATATCACAGGTTGGAGAGTGATGGATGTATTGTGGAAGGGCATTCCAGAGTAGGGGTGAAGCACATGCAAAGTCTTGTATACGTGAATGCGAGGATGTAGTTCTAGAGGGGCAATAAGGAAGGTCATGTGCAGATCTGAGACTCCACTCACATCTGTCTTTTTTCAAAGTACAATTATTATGATCTAGTAAATGCAGATATTGATTCATTGTACCTAGTAAAACAGATGCATTTTCTTTCCTCCTTTCCTTATGTTATTATTGCATAATAACCTTAAAAGAAACACATTTTTTTGTTACAGCTGATACAAATTCTGCAATAAATCTGCAGCGTGTCTACGTCCTGCTTTCATGGAAGCAGACATATTGTTAACATACTGTGTTTACACAATAGCTGTGTCTGCAGAGGACTGCTGAATTTCTGTGCTGACACAGCTGAGAGCAGGGGCGTCGCTAGCCCTATTTTGGGGGGGCACGTGCCCCCAATCTGTCCTGGGGTGCCACGGGTCTCCGCCCAGCCGCCGCTCACCCCCTCCGTCACTCAAACCTCAGGATCAGGCGGCGAGCTGCCGACTAATCGTGCGGGCGCTAGGACCCAGCGCCCGCACTGATATGCGGAAGTGACATCACTTCTGCATATCGAGCGGGTGCGTCCGGCGCCCGCTGGTACTGGTCGGGTCGCCGCTGATCATGAGGTCTGCTGCGAGGTAAGGGGGAGGGGAGCGGCGGCGGCGGCTAGAGGGGGGGGCCTCCCTGTCACTCACTCACTCCCTAAAGGGGCTCCCTGGCACTCACTCACTGCCTAAAGGGGCTCTCTGGCACTCACTCACTACCTAAAGGGGCTCCCTGGCACTCACTCACTACCTAAAGGGCCTCCCTGTCACTCACTCACTTCCTAAAGGGGCTCCTTGGCACTCACTCACTCCCTAAAGGGCCTCCCTGTCACTCACCCACTACCTAAAGGGCCTCCCTGTCACTCACTCACTCCCTAAAGGGGCTCCCTGTCACTCACTCACTCCCTAAAGGGGCTCCCTGTCACTCACTCACTCCCTAAAGGGGCTCCCTGGCACTCACTCACTGCCTAAAGGGGCTCCCTGGCACTCACTCACTGCCTAAAGGGGCTCCCTGGCACTCACTTACTGCCTAAAGGGGCTCCCTGGCACTCACTCACTGCCTAAAGGGGCTCCCTGGCACTCACTCACTGCCTAAAGGGGCTCCCTGTCACTCACTCACTCACTCACTCACTCCCTAAAGGGGCTCCCTGGCACTCACTCACTGCCTAAAGGGACTCCCTGTCACTCACTCACTCCCTAAAGGGGCTCCTTGGCACTCACTCACTACCTAAAGGGCCTCCCTGTCACTCGCTCACTTCCTAAAGGGGCTCCCTGGCACTCACTCACTCCCTAAAGGGGCACCCTGGCACTCACTCACTGCCTAAAGGGGCTCCCTGGCACTCACTCACTGCCTAAAGGGCCTCATTGTCACTCACTCACTCCCTAAAGGGCCTCCCTGTCGGTCACTCCCTAAAGGGGCTCCCTGTCACTCACTCACTCCCTAAAGGGGCTCCCTGTCACTCACTCCTTAAAGGGGCTCCCTGTCACTCACTCACTCCCTAAAGGGGCTCCCTGTCACTCACTCACTTCCTAAAGGGGCTCCCTGGCACTCACTCACTCCCTAAAGGGCCTCCCTGTCACTCACTCACTACCTAAAGGGCCTCCCTGTCACTCACTCACTCCCTAAAGGGGCTCCCTGGCACTCACTCACTCCCTAAAGGGGCTCCCTGGCACTCACTCACTGCCTAAAGGGGCTCCCTGGCACTCACTCACTGCCTAAAGGGGCTCCCTGGCACTCACTTACTGCCTAAAGGGGCTCCCTGGAACTCACTCACTGCCTAAAGGGGCTCCCTGGCACTCACTCACTGCCTAAAGGGGCTCCCTGTCACTCACTCACTCCCTAAAGGGGCTCCCTGTCACTCACTCACTCCCTAAAGGGGCTCCCTGGCACTCACTCACTGCCTAAAGGGGCTCCCTGTCACTCACTCACTGCCTAAAGGGGCTCCCTGTCACTCACTCACTCCCTAAAGGGGCTCCGTGTCACTCACTCCCTAAAGGGGCTCCCTGTCACTCACTCCCTAAAGGGGCTCCCTGTCACTCACTCCCTAAAGGGGCTCCCTGGCACTCACTCACTGCCTAAAGGGGCTCCCTGGCACTCACTCACTGCCTAAAGGGGCTCCCTGGCACTCACTCACTGCCTAAAGGGGCTCCCTGGCACTCACTCACTCCCTAAAGGGGCTCCCTGGCACTCACTCACTGCCTAAAGGGGCTCCCTGTCACTCACTCACTACCTAAAGGGGCTCCCTGGCACTCACTCACTGCCTAAAGGGGCTCCCTGGCACTCACTCACTCCCTAAAGGGGCTCCCTGTCACTTACTCACTCCCTAAAGGGGCTCCCTGTCACTCACTCACTGCCTAAAGGGGCTCCCTGTCACTCACTCACTGCCTAAAGGGCTCCCTGTCACTCACTCACTGCCTGAAGGGGCTCCCTGGCACTCACTCCCTGTCACTCACTCACTGCCTGAAGGGGCTCCCTGGCACTCACTCACTCACTGCCTAAAGGGGTTGCCTGGCACTCACTCACTGCCTAAAGGGGCTCCCTGGCACTCACTCACTGCCTGAAGGGGCTCCCAGGCGCCTGTCACTCACTAGCTAACCTGGGGGTCCCTGTCACTCACTACCTAACTTGGGGGGCTACCATATTAAGGGGGCATTCTGCCTATTTATGTGAAATGCTGTCTATTTATGTGCCTCATGACTGCTGAATTTGTCTTGTTGGGAGCCTTATGATTTGTTGGGGGCCTCAAGATTGCTGAATTTGTCTTGTTGAGGGCCTCATGATTTGTTGGGGGCCTCATGATTGCTGAATTTGTCTTGTTGGGGGCCTCATGATTTGTTGGAGGCCTCATGACTGCTGAATTTGTCTTGTTGGGGGCCTCATGATTTGTTGGGGGCCTCATGATTGCTGAATTTGTCTTGTTGGGGGTCACATGATTGCTAACTGCGAGACTATGGGAAAAGCTGAATCCTTATCATATGAGACAATAGGATTAAACCTACTTTTTTAGCTTTTTAAAACAGAAAATAAAACTGGGAGGTTCCAAAAATTGAATACATTTTTCAGGAGTAGGATGAATGAAATTGTTTATCTTCACAGTTTATTTTCAACTTGGATTTTCCATAATGTTCATGTATGAGTTAAAACGTTTGTACAGTATTTAGTTTAAATTGCTGTTGCCACTTTGTGATAGATACGTGACTTTTGGGTTGCAGTTTGGGCACTCGGCCTCCAAAAGGTTCGCCACCACTGTCATAATCTAATGTCCCACCATTGCTAGGTTCATGTAAATTTGTCTCCACCCGTTACCACACCTATATTCTGGTCCATGGCCCACCCATTTTTCGGTGCGGCGCGGTAAGCACGCCGCACAACGTGATCCTCATATTTTTGGCATGCTAGCTGCAGTGTGCTGAATTCTGCTACCTACAGTATGTACAGTATACGCTGTTCTCTAGTGCCTGCACTGTGTGCTGATTTACCTCCAGTGTGTACAGTGTAAGGTGTTACTCTGTGCCTTTACTGATTGTAAACCAGCTATATTGTATGCTGATCCCTGCTACTTTCAGTATGTACAGTATTAGCTGTAAAGCCTGGTACACACATACAATTTTGATTAGCCAATTTTAGCTCTGTTCATAAAATTCATTGTCTGTTGGCCCACTTACTGCACGGGGGTGGTAAAATTGGGGGTCAGTGATTGACCAATCAAAATTGTATGTGCGTATACATCTTTGATCTATGCCTATACTGATTGTAAATTATCCAAATAAAGGACAGGGGGCTCCATCCAATATTTCGATGGGCAGGCCCGTTATCTGTAGCTTACACCGCTGCTAAGTTCATGTACATTTGGCCCCACCCATGACCACGCCCACTCACCTCATGGCCATGCCCATTTATATACCTCCCCGCCTGGTGCCCACAGGTGCCCCCGATCTCCAAGGACCCTAGAAACGCCCCTGATGGCGGCGCTATATAAATACTTAAATAAATAAAATAAAAAAATACCCGCTAATGCTCACAGCCTGGGGCTTATCTTAAGTAACAAGGCTCATAAAACAAGTGTGACCATCAGGATCTTCACACCCATAACAAGTGTAGCCACAAAAACACCTCATCTGGAGTATTAGAGAAAGGAAAAGGTTAGTAGTTGGGGGCCCCCCACACCTCTGGCCCCCTTGCAGTTGCAGGGGCTGCTTCCCCCTTACGCCCCTGGTGACGAGCATGCACAGCATCAGGAATATATGCAAAAAATCATGTTCCTGCTTGTGTTGTGCTGTGTAAAAGAACCCCAAGCGGAGGAAAATAAATGCTTTGCTGATAATTGTTACAATTCAAAGTAGCTTAGAGGTGATAATTATTACTACAGCACCAGTTAAGGGCTAATGCAGCAACTGGAGGAGGGCCATGTGGGCCACCCAGTATAAGGCAAATCGGGTGCATGCGGCTTCCGGACAAATCGGCACTGCCCTAGACTTTAATTGTAAATATCAGCAAGCAGGCATAAAAAGGGAAATTTGAGCCCTAGGCGACGCCTGATAATTATCATTTTTTGCAGGGTCCTTTCTCGGCAAAGACGGTGACAGGGGAGACAGTTTTGTGCAGGGGAGACAGTTAGTTAGGCATCAGGGAGGGAATTCATCAGTGGCATAGCTAAGTAGTTGTGGGCCCTGATGCAAGTTCTACAATGGGGCTCCCAAGCACTCTATACATAACAGTTGATACGCCGCACCAAAACTTGCCAATGGCAACTACAGTGTCTGAAGTGCAAGAAGGGGATGGGCAACAGTTTGCTAATAATCACCACTATTCAAAGTATCTATAGAAGTGATTATTATGAGCACAGGACCAATAGAGAGCTAATGCTGTAGTTGAGGGTGGGCCCTTCGGGGCCCCTCTGGCCCAAGGGCCCCGATGCGGTCGCTACCTCTGCAACTCCTGCTGCTACGCTGGAGTTCGTGTGCTTGTGTGTGGGTTGGTGCGGGGGAAGGGGGGCAGTTAGGAGTCAAGAAGGGGGTTTGTGGAGAGGCGATGGTTAGGGTTAGGCACCAGCAATGGGGGTCTTAGGGAGAGGCACCACCAGGTGGGTTAGGGTTAGGCATTGGTATTGGAGGCTTCTGTGTAAGAGTATGGTTAGCTTTAGTAAAATATCAGTAACAATTACTGATATTTCACTAACAAAAAATTAACACTTTATATAGTAGAGTATCTGTAAATGTATCGATATTGTACTGTCAGCACTGTTCCTGAGTTCAATTTTCCATGGTGCCAGAAATTCATGGATGCGGGCCATCGAGTTCCAGGGGTCACTATCTCTGCACCCCCTCCCCCATTGCTATGCCACTGATAATGTATACATATGGTACGTGTTATTAAAATGTAATATTTACTTGTGTTTGCAGTGATGATTCATTAACATTCTCTACTTATAAAATCCATGATTTAAAAACATAATTATCTGCTATATGCTGGCATACAAAAACGTAATACACTCTACAAAAACACCACTAGTGTGCAAGAAACCTTTACATACTTCGTACATGAGTGCAAGCAGGTTTAATATGCTGCAAATTGACAACGACCACTCTCATTACCTGTAACGTCAAACAACGTTTGACCTGTTTAACCCCCGGCTAGATCAGTTTATGGATATTTATTTTGCCCTTGTTCGACACCGCCGACGCCGCCATTTAAATTAATCTTATTTTTTGCTCAGGTTCACAAGCGATCACCAATTAACCGAGCGCAGCTCCAACCTTTCATCCTGTAAGATGTTCAAGCCAACTGGAAAGATGTGTAATTGCATGACTTTGTTTTTCCAGGTATCATTCTTTTTTTTATTGAGCGTTGTTTCACGTTAGGGCTCCCCCGTTTGCACGAGTCATTAAGGCCTCGGTGCGTCGGGCGTGGGTATTTTTCACGGTGGGGAGACATAATTGGCTGTCCTTGTCGGAGGTGGGAGGAGGGGTGATGAGAAACTGGCTGCGAAAACAAAGCCCTCATTTATCCCGGTTCCTTATTTCTACGCTCTGGAACATGAACGCCGTTTGTAATTGTTTCAGCCTTGGGGGAATACACAGAAATACAGACCTGAATTTACAAAGCCATCCACAAGAGATGCGGAATCACTTAAGCTTCAGCCAACACAGCTGTTATTTCCAAACTGTGGTTTTTAATAGACTGGAGAATTAAAAAAAAAAAAAAAAAAACAATCTTGTGTTGTACAACAGTGCAATGGTAATGAAGATGAAGATGATGATGATGATACTGAAAACTTAAGAAAGACAGACACTGCCAGCATGTTTGGAGACCCCACCGAGAAAATGTCAAGCCCCGCTATACATTATATATATTAAAAAGGAACTTTAACCCAGGATCAAACTTCATCCCAATACAGTATCTTATACCCCCTTTCCCATGAGAAATCTTTACTTTTTCTTGAATAGATCATCAGGGGTGTCTGTATGGCTGATATTGTGGTGAAACCCCTCCCACCGTGTGATGTCATGACCATCATCCTAACAGTTTGCTGTCTGTGAACCTCGTTGCAATGTGGGAAATAACGGCTTTTTTCCACTGCCTAGCAATCAATATCTCCCTCAGTGCATAGAACACTCAGTAATGAACATTGCATACAGATTACTTGGAAGATTTAAAGATGTCACCACCAGTGATACATTTCAGAATGTAAATAAGGAAGAGGAAAGATTTTACAATGCGCAAACACTGACTAAATAATGTATAAATGTATATTGTAAAAAATAAGCAATTATATTTATTATGTTATTTCACTACAGTTCCTCTTTAAGTTCACTAGAAAAAAAGAGATTGCTGCAATCCTGTGTGAGTAAGTCTGTGGTGTCAGTTACTTACCACTGTGGGGGGGGGGGGGGGGGGCTTGGTGGTTAGGGTTAGGCACCACCATGGGGTGTCTTAGGCACCACCATGGGGGGAGTCTTAGGGTTAGGCACCACCAGGGAGGTCTTAGGATTAGGCGCCTCGGATGCCTTAAGATGCTTGGATTCCCCTTTTTAAAATCCAAATAGATTCGGATCCGGATACCCAGATATCCGAATCCGAACTTTTGGATATCCGAGTAGAATAGGATATCCGAACCCAATATCCGGTCGGATACAGATATCCGGATAGAAAACCTGAAGTGGCCTTTAAAATGCTTCGAAATACGTTTTGAATAAATTTGATAAGCGCTGTAGGTTCATTTTTCGCACATTTATACGCATTTTATACGCGGTCTATGAGCAACAAAATTTGATAGTACTGATCATTGTATTAATGACAGTGATATAGGTAATACTACAGTAATGTTTCTGTAATTCATATTTAGATTTTTTTTTTTTATTTATATAATCTCTTGTACAGGTTATTTTATATTATTTGTTTAAACAAAGAATTTTATTATGTATAAAGTGTATCTTTGTTTTTTATACATGATATGTCAATGGCATATTTGTTAAAAATTTGAAATTCCAATAAAAAATATTGAAAACTAAAATGCTTCGAAAACGTTTTGGAAGGAAAAATCTCTCTCTCTCTCTCTCGATTTTGGATTTCAAATACAAATCCAAATGACCTCGGATAGTGCTATTGGGATTTCCACAGCTATCCGGAATCCAATCCAAAGTTCGGATAGGGGTAAAAAGTTTGAATTATCTGGGTAGTTCGGATACCCGAATATTGGATGAGCACCACTGGCCACGAGGGGGGTCTTAAGATTAGGCACCACCAGGAGGGGGTTAGGGTTAGGAACTGGTAGTGGAGGGTTCTGTGTGAGGGTAGGGATAGGTTATGCTGTTGTAAATATTGGTAAGATTTCCAACTGTTTTATCATATACTGGGGAGAATCACCTGCTACCTATGCTGGGAGGGCAGGCGTTCTCAGATGCAACATGTTGCGTCCTTCTGCTGCTGTGTATCGCCACCACATGTCAAATGATGAAGGGCGGACTCACAAACATGCATTCAGCTGCATGATATTGCAGTCAAAAGGTACCCGTGGCCAGCAGCCATACAAAAGAGGACTAGTGGGCACTTTGCAATACATAAGTAGGTTTTAAGTTGCAGTTTGGGCACTTGGGGATTAATTCATCAAATTGGGTTAATATTAGCGTGACCGCGGTACTCCAGCAGCATGGACGATACTACAGCAGCACACGCTTATGCTATGGGAATATTACAGCGTGCTTTATAATATTACCGCATGCTCTGTATGCGCGGTAATAACGCAATTTGATGAATCAACCCGTTGGTCTCTAAAAGGTTGACCATCAGTGGTCGAGCTCCTTTTTACAATATCTTCAATTATCTCCAAAAACCGCCCAATCTATTCTCTATGGAAAACCTACTCATTCCTGTGTAAAAGACTTCTCTCAAATTTCCCTTCATCTGGAACTCCCTTTCACAATCTGGTCCTCACTAGTAGCAGCCTGAAGTCCCACCTCTTCAGGCCAGGGCCGAAACTACCATAGAAAAAAATAGGCAACTGCCCCAGGGCCCCAGAGCCTGTAAGGGCCCCCAAGTTGTCCCTCCCCATGTTAACTGTTGCTCCCCAGGGTCTCTGCAGATTCTGTTAAGTTGAGAGGTGATTGGGGGAGGGTCAGCAGCCAGCTCAGGGGCCCAGTAGGGAAGTTTGGCTGCAACAAAGGGCCTCTAATGATGCTTTTTGGTTGGGGGGTGTCTGTTGGGGGGCCCCCAGGCTAATTTTGCCCTAGGGCCAAACTGTTACTTGAACCGGCCCTGCTTCAGGCAATGATATAAGCTTACCTAAAACATTTTACCTTGCCTTCACCCACAACAGTATCAACGCGCATACAGCTGCCTATTCAGAGGCGTAACTAGAGTTTTCAGTGCCTGGGGACAGAGACGGTTTTCACCCCACCTAGAGGCACTGTTTGTGGTATCAAAGTGGGTTATAGTATTAATATAATATAAATGCCTAATAGGCTGGCTGCAGGGCTGCAGGCCCTCTCAGCCCGGGCTAGTAAAAAAGGGCGCACAGGGATAGTGGACAAAAAGCGCGCCGCCATAGACTGCAATGCAAAATATCGGCTATTCGGCGCCCGACAGGAAAAAAGGGCGCCTGAGAAATAGCGGTTACAGGGATCGTGTTAACAAAGTTTTCGTTTACAGGATAAGGTTTATAACAAATATCGATTACAAGTTCGTTTTGAGTTTGTGTTGTCGTTATTTTTTCATTTTTAAATTTCGCTTATATCAGTTTTAACTTATTTTTTAGTTTTAAAAAAAAAAAAGTATAACAACTAAATTTTAGTTTACACTTCTTTGATCATTTAAAAAAAAAATTTCATATGTATAATGCTTAAATACCGTTTTCAACCTTATTGTATTAGAAATACATCGCTTTTGGTATCAACTTTGTTTTTACACTTATAATGCGTTGATTATAGTTACTAAAATATTGCTTTTAATATAACTGTTATTTTAAGATTTCTAATGCGTACATGATTGTAAGGCTATCTATTGTATTGTATATATTTATATATACTTTTCTCTATTTATAATATTAATGTATACATGTATACGTGATTTTAAGGCTATTTTAAGGCTATTTATTCTATTACAAATATATAAATTATTTTATTCAAATTATTTGTAGAGAAGATAAATAATTGTATTCATGTTATTTGTAGAGAAGTATTTTAAGGATTAAATATATTCTTGTTTATATGTGTTTATGGTGTTTGTGTGGTAGGGATGGTTAGGTTTAGGCATTACCAGGGAGGTCTAGGGGTTTGGGATAGGTACAGGGAGGGTTAGGTATAGTTACAGTATAATATACGCAACCAGGGGGTCTTAGGGTTAGGCACCACCAGGGGGGTCTTAGGGTTAGGCACCACCAGGGGGGTCTTAAGGTTAGGCACCACCAGGGGGGGTCTTAGGGTTAGGCACCAACAGGGGGGTCTTAGGGTTAGGCACCACCAGGGGGGGTCTTAGGGTTAGGCACCACAAGGGGGATCTTAGGGTTAGGCACCACCAAGGGGGTCTTAGGGTTAGGCACCACCAGGGGGTCTAGGGGTAGGGATAGGAACAGGGAGGGCTCTGTGTGACAGTAAGGTTAAGTATAGTTACAGCACAATATATGTAATATATACAATTTATTAAATTATGTATATTAAAAACAAAGAGGGGGTCTAGGGGTTAGGGATAGGGAGATATCTGTGTGAGCCTACAGTTAGGTATAATTACAGTAAAATATCTGTAAAACCTACCATTTCATTGCTATGCTTAATACAAGTGTAAATATCGTTTTTGTTATAGACGCAATTTGACGTTTTCTTTAAAATTCGTTTGTTGTTATAGATGGTATTTTGCCATTTCATTTCCGTTTATTTAACCTATTAAGCACTAAATTTTCGTTTACAACCTCTTAAACTAAAAATATGGTTTTGCATTAAAACTTACAATTTCGGCTATACCCCCGCGCCCTTTTTTCCAGGCGCCCTTTTTTGATACACGCCTCTCAGCCATCAATGCGGCGTGTTACAGGAGGCGGAGCTCGGTCTACAGGGGTCGAATCACCAACGCTTCGTCCTATCACCCGGCGCTCCACATTATGTAGCTGTAAAATACTGCATTGACGTGTGAGAGGGTCTGCAGCCAACCTATTACTGAACTTTTTTACACTACGATCCACCTTCTTAAAAAGTTCCGAAGTCACTACATTACTATACCCAACATGATTAGGTCACACCACAAACAGGGGGCAGGGCTGTTAAACCTACCATTAGTGCGTCCTCGCACAGGACGTATTAAATGCCATACGGAGCGGCGGGTAAAGATTAAAGTAATACAAATTTAAACTCTGGCAGCAACGCCCAGGCCCCCCAGATCCCTTACCCCGGGGACAGATGTCCCCCCTTGCCCTCACCAGCTACACATCTCCATTTATGAATAATTCTACCCTTAATTGAGAATTTACTCTCGAATGGGCAGGACTCGCTTTCCCCTTATGTGTTATTACTGCGGTGTAATGTGGGCACATGTTTCCTCTCTCTAGGAACAATGCAGTGTTTTGCGAGGGTCTTTTTCCACTGTTCCTATTGCAAGTGCGGAAGAAACAACACAACCGTTTCCCCTCTGCGCTTGCTCTGCTAATTTTGGTCCACTGTGGATAGTCTCATTAAAATGCACCGAATGGCAGTTGCACTAAAATTTAATTGCGATTCTAGTTGCATTTCAACTTAACTTGCATTGCATTGCAACAAAAGCAGTGACAGTAATAACTTATATATTACCGGTTAATTCCTTTTTCTTTGGATATTGCTTTATTTAATAAATGCTATGCCTGTATTCTACTTATCTATATGTCTTGATGCCTGACCATGTCATCATTAGTTTTTTATTTTTCTATTTTTGTATATTGGTAACGCCATTTTTTATGTATTGATGTATATGTCACTTTAACCACTTAAAGAGAACCAGAGACGAAGCACCCTCATGTATTTTATTACATTTATCAGTGGGAACATGACAGTAAACACCTACCATGCTTTTAGTTTTATTCTTCTCTTCCTAATCTGTCTGTTATCAGCTGTGATAAGAATCCCCGACTGAGCATCAGTCTAGGTTTGGCCTGGAATCATTACAGCTGAGTCAGTCTTCTGTGAAGTCTTTTCAAGCCCAAGCCTGCCCCCTTATGGCTCAGCTTTCCTGTTTTGCATACTTAGAGCTCTGATGACATGGGAGGGGCTGCTGCTGAGAAAGAAGCTCTGAAACAGACAAGTGTATCTGTGTGCACTGTTCAGCCAGTCATTATCTACTATATGCAGTTTCATTTATATGAGAGACACTTCCTACAGGCAGCCACACAGCATGCCAGAATAATAAAGTTGAAAGCACACAGATGAAAGGCTGCAGCAGCCCTGCTTGTCTATAGACTCATAGAGGCTAGACAGCACATCCAGAACAGCTTATAACCCGGAAGCAGAAGGGATATGAGCCGGCGGACATATTGGATTTTTACTGGAGTAATAATGGATAAAAAAACACTCAAAAAGGCACACCAGAGTGGTAAAATTATCAGGTAGAGCATTTATTCTTTACAAGCTATCAACTGATATGTTTATTTTGTGTGAATCGTTCATCTCTGGTTCCTTTTAAGGACTGCAGCCTTAAAACCCCTTAAGGACCAGACACTTTTTTCAATTCAGACCACTGCAGCTTTAACGGTTTATTGCTCGGTCCTTCAACCCACTATCTAAAGGAATTTTACCTCCTTTTCTTGTCACTAATACAGCTTTCTTTTGGTGCTATATTTAGTTTTTATTATATTCATGTGCTGACATTTTTCAAATAAATTAAAATTTCTATATACATTTTTGTCTAAGTGTATTGTGCTACATGTCTCTGATCAATAAATAGACACTTATTGGATTTTTTGTTTTGTTTTGTTGGGTAAAAGTTATAGCGTTTCTAAACTATGGTGCAAAAAGTGAATTTCCCCATTTTGAAGCATCTTTGACTTTTCTGAGCACCTGTCATGTTTCATGAGGTGCTAGAATTCCAGGATAGTATAAATAACCCCCAAATGACCCCATTTTGGAAAGAAGACATCCCAAAGTATTCACGAAGAGGCATGGTGAGTTCATAGAAGATTTTATTTTTTGTCACAAGTTAGCGGAAAATGATACTTTATGACAAAAAAAATGAAATCTGCCACGGACTCACCATGCTCCTCTGTGTGTGGTGTCTACTTTCCAAAATGGGGTCATTTGTGGGTTGTGTTTACTGTCCTGGCATTTTGGGGGTGCTAAATTGCAAGCACTCCTGTAAAGCCTAAAGGTGCTCATAGGACTTTGGGTCCCTTAGCGCACCTATCACAAAAAAAGTGTCACACATGTGGTATCGCCGTATTTTTTGTAATTTTTTTTTTACACACAATTGTCCATTTACAGAGATATTTCTCCCACCCAGCATGGGTATGTGTAAAAATACACCCCGAAACACAGTATACTACTTCTCCTGAGTACGGCGATACAACATGTGTGACACTTTTTTGCAGCCTAGGTGCGCTAAGGGGCCCAAAGTGCTATGAGTACCTTTAGGATTTCACAGGTCATTTTGAGGCATTTGATTTCCAGACTACTCCTCACGGTTTAGGGCCCCTAAAATGCCAAGGCAGTATAGGAACCCCACTAGGGACCCCATTTTAGAAAGATGACACCCCAAGGTATTCCGTTAGGAGTATGGTGAGTTCATAGAAGATTTTATTTTTTGTCACATGTTAGCGAAAATGTATTATTATAGTTTTTTGTTTTCACAAAGTGTCATTTTCCACTAACTTGTGACAAAAAGTAAAATCTTTTATGAACTCATCATACACCTAACGGAATACCTTGGGGTGTCTTCTTTCTAAAATGGGGTCACTTGTGGGGTTCCTATACTGCCCTGGCATTTTAGGGGCCAAAACCGTGAGGAATAGTCCGGAAACCAAATGCCTCAAAATGACTGTTCAGGGGTATAAGCATCTGCAAATTTTGATGACAGGTGGTCTATGAGGGGCCGAATTTTGGAGAAACGGTCATAAGCAGGGTGGTCTCTTAGATGACAGGTTGTATTGACACTGAAGTGCAGAAAGCGCAGGATGTTCTCAAATCGTGACCTGGACATGGCAGCAGAGAACATGGGCATGTGATGTATTGGGTGCGTAGACCAATAAGACCGCAATACATTATTTTTGCCTAGACCCATGTTAAAGAGAAGGCCCAAGAAAATGTTAAGTTTGGAAACTTGGAGTGGTTTCCAACGAAAAGGCTGGGCATGGTAGCTTCTCGGATAGGCGGTTGCGTATTGTGTGGCATAACGGTTGGTCTCAGACAAAATTAAGTCATAGAGATCCATGGTGCAGAACAGATGAAAAAAGTCTAGGGCCGATCCTAGATTATCTGTCTCCACCTGGACTCCAGACTGGACGGTGAAAGGGGGCAGTACGGGTGCGGCGGAACTAGAGGATTGCCAATTGGGATTTACCAGCACCTCTGGGAGACTATGGGTAGTACGGGCCCGTTTTGCTGGTGGCCTCTGAGGCGCTCATTCAATACTTGGATTGGATACAGCTTTTTTGAACTCCTGTATAGCCTGAGGAAGCGGTGCTGTGGCCCGCGAAACGCGTTGCATCTTTAGGAGTTACACTGAGGGGTCTCTGAGGGTGTGGGTGGGTGTTTGGGTGCCCCCAAGGGGCAGATTAGGGTCTGATCTGATGGGTAGCAGTGACAGGGAGTGACGGGGTGATTGATAGGTGATCAGGGTGTGATTAGAGGGGAGAATAGATGCAAGCAATGCACTGGCGAGTTGATCAGAGGGGGTCTGAGGGCGATCTGAGGGTGTGGGCAGGTGATTGGGTGCCCGCAAGGGGCAGATTAGGGTCTGATCTGATGGGTAGCAGTGACAGGGGGTGACAGGGGTGATTGATGGGTGATCAGTGGGTGATTACAGGGGAGAATAGATGTATACAGTACACGGGGGAACTGGGGGGGGGGGTCTGGGGAGGATCTGAGGGTGTGGGGGTGACCAGGAGCCCCCAGGGAGCAGTTTAGGACCTAATTTAAAATATAGCATTGACAGATAGTGACAGGGCAGGGGGTGATTGATGGGTGATTAGTGGGGTGATTGGGTGCAAACAGTGGTCTGAGGGGGTGATCAGGGGGGTCTGAGGGGTGCTGTGGGCGATCAGGGGGAAGGGGGGCAGGATCAGTGTGTGTGTGTGTGTGTGTGTGTGTGTGTGTGTGTGTGTGTGTGTGTGTGTGTGTGTGTGTGTGATTAATTACATACACAGCTACCTCCTCCCCTGGTGGTCGCTCAATCACTGGGACCACCAGAGGAGGAGGCAGCCAGTATATACTTTAATAACGGCACACCACCCCTGATCGCCCATCGGTGCTGCTAATTGGCCGGTGGGTTGACGTGGGTGGGCGGAGCCTAATACCGGCAGATGCGCATGCATTCCTGCGCGTGATCCCCGGCTAATTAGTCCCCCAGGTGCCGCCGCCGATCGGCGTTACGCGGTCCTGGGAGTGCCACCTTGCCGCCACCAATGGGTAGTAGGCAGTTGGCAAGTGGTTAAGAGGAGTAGCCATGCCCATTGGGGGCCGGCACTCGACTACTTAAACCTGTGATGAGTTTGTGTATGTTGGCTATGATTAAGGAGCCATTTAGAGCTCCGATACGCGTGAGCCTGCTGTGTATCTACTGATGTGCTAATAAAATTGAAGAGACTTTTATACCCAACCAATGGTGTAGCAGGACATCCTTGTTTTGCTAAAAGCAGTGGAAAGGTAGCACTGCAATTTGCCTGATAAAGCATAGGAAACAACCAGAGAAGGCCGGCACTGCCAGTGTAATGTTTAATTGATGGAGATAGATGCCAATGTTTCGGGACTCACATGTCCCTTCATCAGGGCATAGCAGGTCTATCCAATAATTTCACCCCAGGAAAAAGTCCATACAGCCGGGCATACACTCACTGTCAAGCGATGTGTACTCTCAGGCTGCTGCTGCAATGTCCGTTATGCAATGCCGCAATCTGCATATCCGCCTGCCTCGGCACCCACAATTCTATTGGGTGACTTCCTGTTGCCAAAATTTACCCTCTTTGCCGCAAAACGCGGTTATTATAAAATTGCTGCTTTTATAATAGGTGTCAATGGTGATGCCCTTTTTTCTCCTGATTCGCCATGACAGAGCTGTCTAAGAAGATCACAGCTTGCAGCTCTGGAAGCTCGTGCTACAGGAACTGGCTGGCAATACTTTCAAGTAATGGAATTTATACACAGATTAAAAACAAGCTGTGCCAGACTGCCACCGAGCACCTGCACAGAACTAGGAGAACATTCGCACCTGCAGTTTGGAGTCTTTGCAGAGTTAGCATTGACAGGTCACCTTACTAGTAAGACGGGTTCTCTTTACACCAGTAGCGGCTGGTCAGTGGTGAATCCCAGCACATCTGCGTACTGAAAAACAAGGCATTTACAGATAAGCAATGCATTGTTTATCTCTAGCAACCTAATGGCGCAATTTAGTATGCTTTATTGTTAACAATGCATGAATATGTCATATAGATTTTCCCCTGCGTTATTTGTGCGCGAGCAGCGCTGGACACAGGACAGACTTGTGCATGAATTATCGCCGTTCATCCGGGGATTATGAGCCGTGTTCAGTGCCTGCAGGCCAGTCAGCAGCGAGTTCAATATGTCAGCGCTCCAGACACTGAGGATTGTACATGTCAGGCTGCAGCGCAGAGAGGCAGACTGTACAGCAATTTTACACCGCTGGGACTACATTGCAGAGGTTCTGTTAGGTCAGCTGTCTCGAAAACAATATTGTAACAGTAAAAGCTACAACACAGGCACAGAGGTTTGATGGAAATATACAGCGATGAGTACACATGCCAGAGATAGGCTAACAGTCCTCCTCTCCCGTGTAGCTGTCACATGCACCGCAATGTATGGAAATGTATGCAGTTGCTGTACTATGCGGCCTGCTTATACAGAAGGCAAGAAGGTCAGCACAGCGCCATTATTTCTTTACATTTTAGATCGCCAGATTTATAGGAGAGAATGAACAAGTGACACTGAACCCGAAAAAAAATAATGATTTAATGAATTGTATGTGTAATATGGATAATGAATAAAACATGAGTAGCAAAGAAAAGAGTCATATTTTATTTTCACTTATATAGCTTTTTTTCCCATAACATTGCATCATTCTGTCATATTTGCAATTACAAACAATACTCTGTATTTTGCAGTATGAAACAGAGCAGAGTTAATGACCCTATGAGCTTCCCTGCAGTAAAACCTTATCTGAAGCTGTATTTTCATTGTTTCTTTGATGTATAAGTGCTTCAGAAAATAGCACCGTCTCCGACACAAGTTGGGTGGAAGAGCTCAGAGTTCATTTGCATCGATAACAATTGAAGTTTGGGTTTTTTTTGGTTTTTTTTTCTGTACTGAAGCCACATGAGACTCTTTCCTTTGCTACTAATGTTCTATTTTTTAGCTGTACTTCAAGTACAATTCATTATCTCATAAGTTTATTTTCACTTTAAAGCAAACCTGAACTGAAAATCAAAAGTCAAAATAAACTGGCACACTACATACTTACCTCCCGTGTAGTCTTCTCATCAATCTCTTTCTCCTCTCCTGCGTCCTGTTTGTCCACTGTGATCAATGGAATTCTGCGTTCTCCGTTTTGAAAATGGGCATTACCCCATAAGGCTATGTTCACATCTAAAATCGAAATCGATGACGCCAGCGATTTTTTACGCGTTTAATGGAAACTGCACAGGGATGTTTCCATTAGTGCGCTGTGTTCGTGATGCGATTTTCCCCAATAGCAATTGTCATCCGCACTGCCTTTTCCATGCGATTGGCCTCCTAAACAAAATATAGGAAGACAGGGAAATTGTCTAGCAATTGCGCTGCTATGCGATTTTTCCATGATTCGAAATATTCTCCTGCCCATTTTTTTTCATCCTGTCGGAAGTCACAAATGCCAATGCATTGCAATCATGGCGTACACCAGAAAAATCGTATTATGTAGAAAGAACAGAGGTGCCAGCAGGATAAAATCAGGTAATAAAATGTTTAAAAGTGCTTTGGAGGCAGCGGTGGACTTACCTCCTGTAAGCAGACACTATAAACTGTCAGTTCAAATCTAAAAAAAATTTATTGCCATACTCCAAGGGAGTCGCAACGCATTTCACAGGTGTAAACCTGCTTCCTCAGGCAATATAACATAGGAGCATACAACAGTAAAAGGTTCGGGTAACACCTGGCGCCCCAGACAAATCGTAGTGGGATCGTGGCGCAATCACTGCAGTGGAAAAGAGGGGAAATGTGGTTGAATCGCAGCACACCTTTTAGTTAAACAACCAGGAAAACCGGAAAAGACGGTCTCACTCAGCAAAATCGGAAATGCACAAAAATTGCAAGTAGAATTTTGATTAAAAAATGCAATTGCATCACATATTTTTTGTCTCTGGTTTCCTTTAAAGGATAGTAATGTACAAGCGCAGTGGTGAGAAACAACAGCCACGCACTCTGTTATTAACCACTTAAGTACCAGCTGTTTCTGAGACTGCTGGTACAGAAAATGCAGAATTCCGATGAACCGCTGCACATACCCGCCACAACCGGCGTCACCGCCACATGTTGGGAACCTGGGCCACCCACTCTGCCGTCTCTATGATTGCAGAGTTCCTGTGAGCCGGTCAGGAGCCGCTTTCATTGGCTCCTGACCCTGCCTATCAATGTAAGCCAATGGGAAATGCATACATTGATGGGAGCCAATGAAATCAGGGCTCTGCAGTCATAGAGACTGGCAGGGCGAGTGAGCTGCAACTGGAGATGGCAGGGAGACAGCAGCGATATCTTCAGGAACCCCCCGAAAAAGGCGGACACGCGCAGCAGCAGTGAGTTGAAATCTACGCCCTGCCAGCCAGATCAGCATCAAAACAGGACGTAGATTTCAATTAGCGTCGTCCGAAAGTAGTTAAGCAAAAAGTACAGATGGAGCACAGAAGAACACAGATGAAGAAAATAAGAAAATTATTATAACATTGGAAATCGTCACACCACATGGACCCAGTACGCGATTTCTACGTTGATTTTTCTGATGGCTGGTGATTTTTTTGAGCAACGATTGACATGAGCGCAACGACGTGTGGCGATACGCGGCGATAGCGACCATCACAGCATATTGGATCTTCAAGATCCCCCACTACTCCGTGTATGGTACCATGACCGCTTGACCTCGTCGTGTCCCATCGTGTTTACCTGCTGGCAGGAAGATGGATTGGGGAACACTTGTCATCGGGGGGACGTCGCCGGGATCCATCTTCCTGCATCGTCAGGTGAGTGTTCAGCTTTAAAGTACCAGTGCGAAAGACCCCATTGACATAAAATTGAATTGTGTTGTATATTGTCCGTAGCGCCTCGATGCAATGGACGTAGTGTGAAATGTGCATTAGTTTGGGGTGACAGTTCAGCTACAATAATTGCTTAACAACTTTAAAGAGGAACTCCAGTGAAAATAGTGTAATAAAAAAGTGCTTCATTTTTACAATAATTGTGTATAAATGATTTAGTCAGTGTTTTCCCATTGTAAAATCTTTTAAATCCCTAATTTACATTCTGACATTTATTACATGGTGACATTTTTACTGTTGGCAGGTGATGTAGCTGCTGCTTGCTTTTTTGGCAGTTGGAAACAGATGTAAATAGCTATTTCCCACAATGCAACAAGGTTCACAGACAAGAAACTGCCAGGAGTACCACGGTCCTCAGAGTTTCTTGTGGGAGGGCTTTCACCACAATATTAGCCATACAGACCCCTTGATGGTCTGTTTGTGAAAAAGAATAGATTTCTCATGTAAAAGGGGGTATCAGCTACTGATTGGGATAAAGTTAAATTCTTGGTCGGAGTTTTTCTTTAAGCTTGTAGAAACTCAAACCACTAATGGTGCCATTCTCCAAAAAGAGCACAATGGTTTGCAACTGAGATATTTTTCGTAGAACAGAAGAGATCTTCATTCTTTTTTTCTTTTATTTTTTTTTGTTAAGCAACGGACATGGTTTTCATGTTAAACATAGAGGTCAAGCAAAAGGCCTCCCTCCATTCATTCCATTAACCAAATCATATCTCTGCTCTGACCGATATTAAACCCGAGTGCGGATGTCACGGGATACATTGGAGTGGAGATGGCCCCAAGGGAAGGGGGCAGACACAGAGGTCAGAGTTCAGCCTTCTCATTGATTGATTAAATGAGGCTCTGGAAGAGATCCGGGGCTGGATGAAAAATCCATTATTTGGCTTGATGTTCTGCAGTTGGATGTGTAGATAGCGAAACCGAGACCTGACATAACCGAGCTGCTTCTCCCTTAGGAAGCACTGAGTCGATAGGACAGACTTCGCCCTGCTGCTGAAACAACTGCAGACTTGCACTATAAGTACTACAAGCCGCAGCAGCATCCAGCAGCCACTGAGGATAGAAGCAGTGCAGAAGTAGCATGTATAATATGAAAATGTGATGAGGTACCCAGGGCAGGTTCTAGACTTTTAACTGCCTGAAACAAACTTGTGAGGATGTGTGAAACCCCCTCCCACCCTCTGGCTGGATGCTTGGATGCAGGGCCGGTTCTAGAATTTTTGCTGCCTGAGGCAAACTTATGAGGACCCCCCCCAAATTGGAATGATCGCACAGCACCCGACAATTTGCACCGCACGTTATAGCTCATAAGCCCCCAAAAAACACCCTTAGTATAAGTAGGTAGCCAGGCATAGGTGCTCCCAGTATTGGTAGCTAGGTGTACAGTTGCCCCCAGTACAGGTTAGCCAGGTACAGTTGCCCCAAGTATGACCAGGCACTCTTCACTTCCTGTTTCTTCCTGGTGCTGCCCCCAGACTTCTGCTGCCTGAGGAAGCCGCCTCACTTTGCATTATGGGCGGACCGGGCCTGCTTGGATGCTGATAGGCGAGTGAATGGATCCTGATAGGTGTACGGCTGAATGCAGCTTTGTAGGTAGGTGGCTGGATGCCAACAGCTAAAGGTGGCTAGCTGTTGGCACCCAGCCAGCTACCAGCCACCGACACACACTTCCTCAGACATACACGCACAGCAATTATCTGCAGGGAGATTAGAGGGCAGAATGGCACATGGTGAGAAGGTGGGCTAGCAAAGAGATATTTAATTAAGGGGTGTGCACTCACAAGCTCAAAGCAGGCAAGCTCTATGCTCCACGAGTCAGACACAAGCAGCAGGGCAGAGGGAGAGACTGTTCTGCTGGACAGGAAGTATATCACTGGATTACCGTCGCTCTGCATATGCACACTGCGATCATGTGGAAATGCTATGCAGAGTTTGAAGTAGACTTGCGTTTATTTTGCTACTTCCGCCGCACCCCATCGCAATAGTGTCTACGTTTCCATAGACTTGCATTGCCCTCACAACAAGGATCGGTGAGGGAGAGTACTGCAAAGTAGACTCAGGCTGGTTTCAGACTACAAACCAGCATTAGCAATACTGTACGTTGCGCTTGACGCACCGCATCGCACCGTCAAAAACAGGCCTTCTGGGAACACCGCGTTAGTACATGGTGTTCCCTGCCTGGCCACCAGCCAAGCAGGAAGTGACATGTCACTTCCTGCTTCGGGCATGTGGAAGTGCACAGAAGTGCGCTTCCACACATGTGCGTCGCAATATTGTGACGCCAACATTTTTAAAATCCCTGCGTCATAGATCGTGTGACATGACTTCCGGTCACATGTGGTAATGTAGTTTTGTCCTAGCATCAGGGATGCGGCAAATACATCACTTCTGTCACATCGCGCCATATCGTGGCAGTACGAAAGTCTCCATAGACCTTCTTTGCCCTGCGGTGGGGTGTGGTAAAAATACCGCACTGCCAGTGTGGAAGGGGCCTCAAGTGTGCTACTGTCACACTCGTGTGAAAGAGCATTAAGTAACATTAAATTACAAAAAGAGGTGGGTAGCACTGATACATATTTATAGCAATTTAATGGGGAAAAGGGAATTTCACTTTCAATAATACCGGTAGTCATATTTTTGTTATAATTTTTTTAAATAATTTTTATGTAATCATTTTGTGTTCATGGGAACATTAATCATTCTCCTCAGTAAACCACTTTATTTCATAAACCTCATATTATTACACTTATTTACCCATAAACTCACAATCTGCCTGTTTCCATTAAAATAAATAGGAATTAGTGCATGTTTTCTACACCATTCCGCAGCCGTCCGTTCTGTATGCCAACAGTCTATTTATTAAAAAAGGGAGACTCCTGGGATCTCGCAAGATGCTTGGCAAGCAAGTTTGTACCCATATGTGCACTCATGTGAATGGGCAAATGCGTAGCCAGCAGCCTGAATTTGGGACTTGGAACATTTTGGCACTCTCGTAGCTCTACAGGCAGCAGTATATGTAAGCAGAGTTACTATTTAAAAAAATATATAATTTTTTAATAGGTATACAAGTGATCTCCTGCTCTGAAATATATCTGATACAAAGTAAAATATTTAAAACATATTCATTTAAACCATGCTTCAAATAATAATTGAAATAAATGATTAGGGAAAATTATTAGGTATAAAAATGAATCACCTCAAAACACCATACCGCAAGCAGAGCTGCATTTCTGTGAAGGCCACAAAGGCCAGGGCCTTGGGAAGATGCAGCCCAAATGGGCGGCTGCACAATGAAGAGGGGCTGCTGGACATAGTAGAAGTGTCGCTGCATATGGAGGAGGAGTCTGCAAATTAAAAAGGGGAGGGTGCAAACGAGGAATAACACATAGAAGAGGGGAGCTGCTGAACAAAGGAGCTGTACATGAAAGAGAGGGGCTGCTGTGCATGGATGTTTTAATTGGATGAGGGGGTTGCATATGGAATGGGAGGACACTTCTGCACATAGAAGGGGGGGCAACAAGAAAGCTGGCCTACGGGCACTAAAGAGCCTTGACTGTAAGAGCTTTTTCTAAGCGCTTGTGATTCTAAAAGCTCTTGCTAATGTAAAGCTATGTGTGTTCTCACTTGAGGGATGTGATTTTATAAAAATCAATCACTCACAGCCTTACATTAGCAAGAGCTTTTCAAATCACTAGCACTTAAAAAACTCTTGCAATGTGAATTAGTCCTTAGGCCAGTTTGACTTGCATTGCCCTTGCAGCCGGGATCCGGCAGGGAAGTCTAACGCGGGGCAACGCAAGAGGGCTTACAGCTATTCCATAATGCATCAGTTGCACTGCAAAATAATTCTGCATGTCATCTCACTGCCCATAAAATTCTATGGGGCTGTTCATATCTCTGCATTGTAAGAGAACGCGGTATCCAAACTCGTTGCATGCAGGCTCTGAATTAATGTTTATGCCCAGTCTCCATCACTATTCACACACATTTTAACTTGTGCGTTATGCAACTGACCACTGTGAATCCAGCTAGGTTCACAGTGAGAGTTGTATTGTGTTTTGTAACCTGCAAGAATGCAACGCAATGGGAAAGCAGTGGCGCACCTTTGGGTCACATATAGTGAAGCATACAGTCAATGAAAAGTATCCTTCACTGTTCTGTATTATTACACTTATTTACCCATAAACTGTGAAGTACACACTCCGGCATTGTGAAGTACACACTCCGCAGGCAGTGTTAAGATGCCACACTCTGACAGACTGCACTGCAACGGCCGCACTGTGAAGATCCCATTGCTTTTGTATTGCAATGTGATGTTCTGCTTTACAATGTTAGGACACACCGCAAGTCTCCACTGTGAACGTGGCATTATTTTATGTGAACATGTGAAAAACTCATAAAAATGCAAATTATAAATCAAAAGAGAATTCTCAAAAACATTTTGCCCTGACTAGGTTAATAACCAAAACTAGCTAAAAAAGAGGCCAAGCAGTTCACATCAATTTAGATACAGTTCAAATAAGACAGCATAATAAATGGTATAGTTACCCTCTGTTTGAGCATTACAAATGTTCCCTCCAAAAATCATGAAATGCGGTTTCCTTTGAGTTAATAAATACGTTTTGATTTATCCACAATGGTTTGTGATTTATGGAGGTAAGTTTACCTCTTCCCTCCTTTGTAAGCTGGTTCTAGCTTTTTTTATTGTTATTTTTGGAGTCTCCTATTCTTTATAGCAGTGTTTCTCAACATTTTTGTAACGATTGGTGTCAGCGAACAGATGTCTGATTATTAAGTGATCTGCAGTATCACCAATAAACCAGACACTATACCTGATTATGTAGTGATCTGCAGAATCACCAATAATACAAGTATAGCAACACACAGAAGGTATACAATGTATAGTGCTTGGTGCAACAGTAGTACTTGATAGATGTAATGGATATCGGAGATGCCGCTGCAGCAGTGAGCGGCATGGCGGCTGTCTCCGCGTCTCAGCCGGCGGCCTCCGCCACGCTATTACATGGTGGAGTTTTGCCTGGTTCTTCAGTTGCACATAGACTGAGGGCTACGCGTGCGCGCCAGGCGACAGGACCTTTATGCGAATAAAAGGGAGTCAGCTGATCGGCCGGTCAGCTGACTCCAGCAGTGCTCCTGATTGGCTGAGTGACTGGGGCGGCGCTATGGGGCGCTCTCAGTATATATAGGACATGCCTGTCAGTAGCTCCTCGTTGCAAATGCTACGTGCTAGCACTCAGACCTTAGTCAGATCCCAAAGTGTGCTAGAACCAGCAGGGGCTGGGGATCCACACTTAGTCAGATTCTGTTGATAGCTAAAGTACTAATTGAATTGTATTATTTGTTATGACCTTCTGCTAGCCTCGACTACTCTTCTGCCTACTGAATTTGTGCTTCTGCCTATCTGATCCTGTTGCCGACTCAGCCTGAATACTACTCTGATTTAGCCTGTCTTTGTACCGTATCTGCCCGTCTGTTGCCGAATCTGCTTGTCTGACTCTTCTGCCCTCACCAGTGAGTCTAGTCTCTGGTGAGGGATTCTCTGTACAGTTTTATCACCTGCTCCTCAGGTGATCAGTAGATACAGTACAGTCTGAATCACCTGCTCCTCAGGTGATCAGTAGCTGCAGTACAGTCTGAATCACCTTATCCTCAGGTGACCAGTAGCTGCAGTACAGTCTGAATCACCTGCTCCTCAGGTGACCAGTAGTTGCAGTACAGTCTGAATCACCTGCTCCTCAGGTGATCAGTACCTGCAGTACGGTCGGTATCACCTGCTCCTCGGGTGACCACCGACTGCAGTCTGAATCACTCGCTCCTCGGGTGATCATTATATGTTGTATTACTGTTGCACCAAACACCTATCCTTACATCCGATTGTCCTGTGTCTTGCTATACTAGCATTATTGGTGATTCTGCAGATCACCACATAATCAGGCATAGCATCTGTATTATTGGTGATACTGCAGATCACAAATAATCAGAAAATCTGTTCTTGCTGACACCAATCGTTACAGAACAGCAGACCAAACATTATGGATGCACTACGTAGTCAGCTTGAAGTCTTGACCACCACGGTAAACAGTCTTACCGGAGTGATCAATACCCAACAAACTCAGATCACTCAACTGTCTGAGACAGTTCAGGTACTTCAAACGACTATTGATACAGTGCGATCCCCTTCAGTCTCGGACCTTCGCATGTCCATACCCGAAAAGTTTTCGGGGCATAGATCTGACTTTCAGAATTTCAGAAACCGTGTGTTATCCTATTTTGAGTTGAGGCCCAATCTGTCAGGATCTGAGAACCAGAGGGTAACTTTTAGAAAGACCCTTTTGTCAGGAGATTCACAAACTTGGGCATATAGTCTTCACACAGGGCATGAGGCATTATCCTCAGTTCAGGAGTTTTTTAAGGCTATGGCTGTTATATACGATGATCCGGATATTGCTATCACGGCTGAAAGGAAACTAAAGAATCTCAGGCAGGGTCGTAACCCAGTAGAGGTTTATGCTGCAGAATTTAGGAGGTGGGCTGTTTCAGCTAGATGGGGAAAGTATGCTTTATTAGATTGTTTCCTGTCAGGGCTATCCGATGCAGTTTCTGATTTGATGTTAGGTCATCCTGAGCCTAAATCTCTAGACGAAGCAATTTCATGGGCGGTGCGGGTTGATCGCTGCCTTCGCTATCAAAAACAAACCCGTAGGAGAAATGCTATAAGATCTGGTTCCTACGCCTCTTCTCCACCCTCGTCACCTCAGGACGAACCGATGCAGAACGGTCAGTCTAGGTTAAAACAAGTGGAGAAGAATCGCAGAAGGTCAGAAAAACTCTGTCTATACTGTGCTGAGGAGGGTCACATTGTCCAGAATTGCCCTAAAAAGTCAGGTAACGCTGCCGCCTAGGTGTAGTCAGAGGTAATACCCTAGGCGAGCCGTGTTTACCTCTAGATAATAACCGTTTACTCCTCCCTTGCTCCATTACCTGGGAGGGTCGGGCCACGGCCACAGAAGCATTTGTGGACTCAGGCTCTGCAGCTAATTTTATAAATTATGACTTTGTCAAAAAATTGGGGATTCCCCTACTTCCTTTAAACCGTCAGATTCAGATCACAGCGGTGGATGACTCTCCGTTACAGGGTAGAAAGCCTCTCTCCCAGACCCCCTTATTGTTGTGTAATATAGGGGTTCTGTGGATAGCGGAGATGCCGCTCACCGCTGCGGCGGCCTCTCCCCCCCCCCCCCCCGTGATGATTGATTACCAACCTGAGTATGAGATCGAGAAGATTTTAGATTCTCGATTAGTGCAGAATTCTGTACAGTACCTGGTCCATTGGAAGGGGTATGGCCTAGAGGAGAGAACTTGGGTTCCGGATTGCTGCATGCATGCCGAGGATCTAAAGAAAGAGTTTCATGAGTTATACCCTGAAAAGCCGTGTAAGAACTGTCCGGGGTCCACTCCTCGACAGGAAATAAGACAGCTTATTTCCTGTCTTTAATAACGTTTCTGAGCTGTTTCTAGAGTTATCACCATGGTGATGAGGCAGGTAGTATTAAGAAAACATTTTACCTCAGGCAAACCTAAAGTTGACTCTTCTGTAAGGTGTGATCTCTAAAGTTAACTATTCAATTCTTAAAATAACTACAGAATTCTAAAGTTAAAGACAGGCTGTTAACTGCATGTGAAAATAATTACAGAGGCGGTAACCTAAAGGTGCGTACACACGCACTACAGAAGCAAACGACGGGTCGACCCTCCTGCTGGGTGGGTTTTCAGCAGACTGTAGTGCGTGTGTACGCACTGTCGGCGGACTGATAAGGCTGTTCCTGAACGATCCACCGGGGCGGATCGTTCAGGAACAGCCTCATTAGTCCGACGACAGTGCGTACACACACACTACAGTCTGCTGAAAACCCACCCAGCGGGAGGTGCCGACGGACCCGTCGTTGGCTGCTGTAGTGCGTGTGTACGCACCTTAAGGACTGAAGTGATAAGATAACTCTCTCACTGTGAAAACTTAGCTCTACACCTTAATAATGCTAGTTACACACTTTGAGATTTTCTGTCAGATTTACTGTCAGAGCGATTATTTCCAACATGTCCAATCTGATTTAAGATTGATTTCCGAGCATTTTCCGACCGTTTTCTGTTGATTTTAATAGGAAATCGATCGGAAAATGCTCGGAAATCAATCTCAAAGGGGCCCATACACTAGTCGATTTCAGCCATCATTCGATCAATCAATTCCCCATTTGATCGATTTGCAGCCGATTTCGATCGATTTGATCTGACAGGATGGAAAATCTAGGTCGATCTGCTGCTGGCAGAAAATGTCCGAAAATAAGATCGGGCATGTCGGAAATTATCTATCGAACCATCTATCTAACACAAAATTGTATAGTGTGTACCTAGCATAACACTGAATTCTTCTTCAGTAACACTGAACATACCGATTGATGTGTGGTGATAAGTTTTCTCTTGCCTTCTTATCACCAGCATGATTTTAGTGAATTAAGGGCCTTGGTTGTGGCGCCATACACTCCAATGCAAATGCCTGCTGTGTGGTACCTCCAGTACCGCTCAGCAATGCACTGCGCAGTCTGCAATGCCTCTGCATCTTCAGATCCACTTCACATTGCGTGTAGTGTGGCCAGTCTCATAGAGACTAATGGCAATGGGGATCAGCGAACGAGCAGCGACAGAGAGCGACTCACCGTCTTAGTGTGAAAGGGGCCTTAATCAACTACTATATATCAAGCCCAAGTACTCACTGGACCCATCAGGAGTACCCCCTGGGGTAAACATACCTGAGCTTCATAGTCACCGAAAATCTTATTTGAGACACAACATTTAAGGAATTCTCTTTTGATCCACATTTTGCATTTTTATGTATTTTGTGCACATCCAGTTGGGGATGACTTGTTTGTGACTGAATAGATGTATTATGTAACTGATTTCCTGTGATCATGATTTGTTATGGTTATTATTTGAAATGTCTTGTTTTTTAAATGACTGCACTTTGTCATGGATAGATTTCAGTACAGGAGATTGCTTGTATTTCTATTGTACATTTTCTTTTGATGACAGGGAATTGTCATAATTTGAAATTTTCTTGTAGCGTTTTGACACTAAGATTATTTTTATCCCCATTTACCTCTCGGGAGCTGCAGTATTTGTTTACAAATGTTTATTCTCTGCTTGATATAGCCTTATATCAATCAAGACACAAATGTACCCACTATCATTGTTATAAATTAATAGTAATACATTATTTGAAACAAAAGTCCGTATTTAAAACTGTCACAAATATTTATTTTTGTTAGCATATTAATCAATGGAAGATAAATTAAAAAAAAAAAAAATTATTGATTAAGCACTGCTGTTAAAAATGATACCGTAAATTTGAAGAAATTGACCAAGCTTAATTTCTGTATAACCCCATAGTTATGGCTAAGCTTCCCGTGTGATCCAAAAATGATTAGAGGCTGTAGCATTGAAAGATCAATATGAAATCCATGGATGCAAACATCAGGGCATAACAGAGGCTGCCAAATGGTTAGTAATTGATGTGGAGTTGCCCAGTCATGCACAGGCATACTTGCAGACAGTCACCTTTTTTAGGGCTGGTTCAGATGGACGTCTGCGTGGCGTCGCGTCTGGGGGCGTTGCGGCGGCTGCGCGGTGAGGCTTTCAGTAGTACGGTGCGGTCGCGTTTCTTCCCCTAGGGGGATATTAGCTGTCGCGGTTGGCCGCCCCCTGGAAGCTACATGTTGCTTCCAGGGGCAGCTCGAACGCTACCGAAAATCGGGACCCGAACGCCGCGATCGTGTAACCGCGCGCAAAAGCTCTGTGTAAACGCTCCCATTAACTTGGACGGTAAACGCTCCGCAAGCGTCCGTCTGAACCAGCCCTAAATTTTTATGTACTGGTCAGCTTGTTTATCTCAGTTTTAGCAAACCAGGCCCTATGGTGTAAAATAAAATATTCCTTACAATATATATATAATTTACTCCAGTTTTTAATTTCCTTCTCCTTCAGACTCCTAAGGCTGCATACACACATCCAATTTTGATTGGCCAAAGATCGGCCAATTTTACCACTTCCATGTAATATGAGGGCCAACAGATTTTGAATACTATGAACCAATTTCAGAGAAGACTTGTAATCCAGAATTCCCTTTTAAATCTAGCTATTGCTTTTATGGTAGTTCCTGCTCAGAGTCAGTTTTGGATGACTCCAGTGGATTCTAACCTGCCACACAGTCAGCCAAAACTGGGTGAGGTAATAGTTTCAGGGTGACGTCAGGTAAACAACACCATAAATGAATATGTTAATTTACAATGGGTCAAACCAATCAGTGCCATTAAATCTAATGTCCCCACCTATAAGTGGTATGCATTCTGCATGTATGCTGTAAATAATTAATGTATGGTATCTAAATGCAATGCTTTATAGGCCTGTGTAAAGGTGGCCATACACCATACAATTTTTGAAATATCTGTTCAATTTAAGAATTGCAAAACATTTTTCTGACTGATTGTAACATTTCAAAAATATGACCAATGTACCACACACGTATGTTCAATTTTTCCCCAATTATGATAAAAATGATTGGAAACTCTGACAAAATTGCTAGGGTATGTATATTAACCACTTTACCACTGAGGGGTTTTACCCCCTGAGCACCAGAGCAATTTTCACCTTTCAGCGCTCCTTCCATTCATTCGTCTATAACTTTATTATTACTTATCGCAATGAAATGAACTATATCTTGTTTTTTTCGCCACCAATTAGGCTTTCTTTAGGTGGGACATTATGCCAAGAATTATTTTTTTCTAAATGTGTTTTAATGGGAAAATAGGAAAAATGTGGGAAAAAAATTATTTATTTTTCAGTTTCCGCCCATTATAGTTTTTAAATAATGCATGCTACTGTAATTAAAACCCATGAAATTTATGTGCCCTTTTGTCCCGGTTATAAAACCGTTTAAATTATGTCCCTATCACATTAAATTATGTCCCTATTTGGAAATAAAGGTGCATTTTTTTCAGTTTTGCGTCCATCCCTAATTACAAGCCCATAGTTTATAAAGTAACAGTGTTATACCCTCTTGACATAAATATTTAAAAAGTTCAGTCCCTAAGGTAACTATTTATGTATTTTTTTTAATTGTAAATTTTTTAATTTTTTTTTAATTACAAAAAAAAAAAAATGGGGAGTGTGGGAGGTAATGAGTTAATTTTATGTGTAAAAGTCATTTATTTGTATGTGAAAAATGTGTAGGGTGTAGTTTACTATTTGGCCACAAGATGGCCACAGTAACTTTTTGTTTTAATGCGACCTCCAAGCTTCCTTCCGGAAGCTTGGAGGAAGAATAAGGAGGCTGGACACGTGAGTTTTTTCTCACAATGATCGCGCTGCCCATAGGAGAGCAGCTGATCATTGCGGGGCTTAGATCAATGAACGGGAATGGATTTTCCCGTTCATTGATCTCTGGGCGAGCGGGCGGCGGCGTGTTTACTAGCGGCGGGCGGCGTGTTTACGAGCGGGAGCGCGGGCAGCGTCGGGAACGCGGAAAGTACGTGTTTCTCCGTCCCTGGTTTTTAAAGGATTGAAAAAGGGGCGGAGAAATACGTACGCGCGGGGGTAAAGTGGTTAATAAATTGACAATCCAACACACACCATACAATCTTTGGAAAGATTGAAGAAAGATATCTGGAATTCCGGATCGATTAAAATCGAAGAAAACGGGAAATCCGATCGGATTTTTCAGTCTATTAAAAAAAATGCTTTCAATTTTTTCGGGAGATCCGATCGTTTTTATCGAATGAATGTAAAATCGGATCATTTTATTGTATCGTGTGTGGCCACCTTTAGATGCTGAACTTTTGTAAGACCACCATTCCATCCACCATCAAATGTCTCTCCACTATGCTTCTAAGAATAAAATGAAGATTATGGAACGTTTCTTCAAGATTTTCTGTTCAATGATTACCAACTGAATATACTGATCCAACACTATGATTTGTCCTGACATATGCTAGTAACAGCTTTCTACAGCAAGCGCTTTCACTACACTGCAAGTCGTCAAATTGGCCAGTAAAAATTGGGAGTGTGTATGCACCCTAAAAGTGGAACAAATGGACCTTATGGAGTAACCTGCAGTAAACTTGCCGTCTGCAGGGAGCGCATGGCAATTTTACAATTACCATCACCTCCTGGTAACTGCATGTAACACATGTGGTGCTAATGGGCACTGCTCTCCTGGCACTAGTAACTGTAAAATTGGCATGCACTACCTGCGCATGGCAACTTTACCTCAGGATACTGCATCAGGCCCCATGTCTATTCACATAGATTGCCAAACACATACCTCAGGCATTGTAATTGCTATAAATTGTGTTAAGAAATCATATATACACCAGATGTGTCAGAATAACTGAAATCAGTCCACAAAATCCAGCACTATTACTGATGCATATGAAGGCTCCCAGAATCGTTCTACCAGAGGTACACTGTGCCTTAAACACAGCAGCACCATGACCCTCGCGAGGTCCAGGAACTTGCAGGCAGGGGGGGGGGGGGGGGGTTAACCATTGGGGGAGCAGATTGGCTGGTTTTTAAAGGGCAGAGGTAGGGAAGCTGTAGGCACCAGGAAGTTGCTAGGCAGAGCCGAGGTAACGTCACCACTTGCAGTGAGAACAAACGTCCCATCCACCCACCCTCTTGGGACTTTAATATTTCATTAGCTGCTGCAAGTAATGGCGCCTTGGGCTGGGTTGGAAGACATGGGTTTCATTACCTTCATTAAAAGTAGGGGGGAGAATTTGTCTGGGCTGGCAATATAAGTTTGTGTTGGGGTATTATAAGGGTTGTTGACTTTTGGTTGGGGTGATTAACATTTCCTTTCTCCTTTTTATTTACAGGTTGTCACCGCTTGGCAACGTCCCTTTGCTAGTGGTGGCGGCTACTGCAGGTTTTTGAGTGGTTAAGAAGTTGGATGCGCCACGGTCTTCAGTTTCAAGCCTCGCACTTTGATGGTGTGGTCATTGGTAAGATTTTGGGGACCATTGGCTGACAATGATGGTGAGTGGCATGTAGGCCTCTGAGCCAAGTGGTTGCGGCTGGGGGTTAATGGTTTCATGTCAGATTACTATTATTATTAAAAAAAATTTGGGTGGGCCCAAGATTAGGGGTGAAGATTAATGTAACGCTGATGTTAGGATTCAACATTTTATTACAATGTTATTTGATTTTGATATAAAAGATATGCTGTTAATAGAGATGGCCCAAACAGTTCGCATGCAAACTTGTTCAGGCGAACAACGCAGGCTCACGTCGAATCGCAAACTTTATGTGAGTTTGACCCGCCCCCTATACTACATCATTGGGCTAAACTTTGACCCTCTACATCACAGTCAGCAGACACATGGCAGCCAATTAGGTTCCACTCCCTCCTGGAGCCCCCCCTTATATAAGCAGCCATTTTCTCACTCTGTGTGCTGCTGTATTAGTGAGAGAAGGGAGAGACATTAGAGAGATAGGGAAAGCGATAGTTAGGGCTAATGAGGCCTCTGATGAGTTCGCAGGGACGAAACGCGTAAGGCGGAGCCAGGAGCGTCTGACGTCACAGCAAGCGAGGAGGATTATCGCTCGGAGGAAAGTTTTGAAGTGCAAGCGGGAGAGCCGCAGCGGAAATGGTACGCCGTCACAGCAGCAGGAGGAACACTGCCGGATATTGAACCCGATAGGCACATTTACAACTTGGATGACGTGAGTGCGCATTCAGCGTAGGGCAATTTTTATATGCCAAAGATTTTATGCTATGTTCGATTTTATTGTTTTTTATGAGGCATTGGATTAAAACCTATGGATTTCAACTACTGCTGAGTCGTTGGCTGATATACTTGAGCTCTAGACCCACCTGGATTTGAGGTGGTCTGAATCTGGTGAGCGTGTAATTCTTAAGGGGATTACGTGGATTTTGGCACTTGCAGTGGAGCACTAACGGACCACTTTGGCACTTTTGGGTGTTTAGGATACGCTGTTATTATAACAGTTATACACTATGTGCAGTTTTGTTTAATTTTACAGGTGGCATGCTATAAGAAGAGGAGCACTGTCTCATTAAAATAATATAGACATTCAGATGTGGACTTGATAGATAGCGAACACTCTAAGTTTATATATAGATTTGTGGCTTTGATCTAGTGGGCGCAGTTTTGCAATAATAATATTCAATTAAGTATGTTATTGTTTTAGAAGCTTGCAATGTTATAGCTTTTGTCATATTATTTTGTTTCTATATACAGATTTTATGTTATCAAAGATATTATCATTTCTATGTGTAAAAGGGTGTTTCTGCAGAGGGAGTGGTTAGGGTTAGGCACCGCCCAGGCAGTGGTTAGTTTTAGGCAACACCGGGTGGGTGGTTAGGGGGTTAGGGTTAGGCACCAACAGGGGGTGGTTAGGGTTAGGCAGCACCAGGGGGGTGGTTAGGGTTAGGTGCCACCAGGGGAGTGGTTAGTTTTAGGCATCACCAGGGGAGGGTTCTGTGTGAGTGTAGGGTTGGGTTAAGCTGTATTGTTGAATTACCTAACAATTTTTAACGTTAATATCTTTTCGTTATTATTTCCCATCTATTTTTACAACGGTATTTATCGTTAACCAAGTTTGACAATGATCTTTATCGTTATCAGATTTTGTTATCCACTGGCGCCGTTTCGTTATCCAGCCGGGCCCTTTTTCACGGCACCCTTTTTTCATGTGCGCCTTCAGAGACAGGCTGATACAGGCTGACATGTTAGGTGAGGCAGGCCGATACAGGCTGATATGTTAGGTGAGGCAGGCTTCAGAGGCAGGCTGATACTTTTTTATACAGTGCAAACGAGAACAACGCATCATATATAATTAACTATATGAGGAATGTCCTTATCCTCCCATCATACAGAAGTCTAGAAATACATATTAGTAGCTGTTTGTTATTGTACAGTGTTACCTGCCTGTAGCTGGCTGGTATAATCAGTGTTAACACATATGCTACCAAGTAATCACATTTTTGTATGTGTTGCCACCAGTGGGGGTGCTGAGCGATTATACTTGCGGCAATGCAGTCCAATCAACAGCCACAAGTTCAGAAAAACAGGTCACCAGTAAAGGATTGCACAGATGCTTTTTTAAATAAAAATGAAAAGAAAAAATCACGGACTTAAGATGGACACATACAGAGCGTGATATCACACAGCAGAAAAACAGTATTGTACAGGTTTTTCCTGAATAAGCTTGATAATGCAGTACAAACACTTTTTATAAAGAAATCTCCTAAAAACAAGCCTGTTCTATTTTGTATACAGATCTTTAAAATCATGATCACTAAACATCTAATGTATTCTAATGCCATTGCAACTTTTGTGCATTTGTATGTTTTTGCAATTTTTCTGCATTTTAGATTTGAACCGCAGGTCTGATTTCTTACATGTTTGATTCTTGTTTCAATACTAGTCAATGTCAGTGCAGAAAAGTCACATAAAATTGTGTGTTTGTGAATAAAATAATGTGTAATTTTAAAGTTAATCAGATACATTTTCATGTAAATTAATTTCATTGGTATTCATAGAAAAATTGGAAAACAAAAATGTGCACAGGAACGGATACAAAAATCACAAAACAGGCACGAAAGTTCCTACAAAAAAGACCTGTCAAAATCTCATCCCCGATAATAAAACCACTGAATCACTGAATAATTGCTACCCTAATTAGTCCTTGAATTTGAAAACTGCTGCTCATAAAAAAAGACTGGTTTACAATTGACACATACATAGGTACAACAAGGGGTATAGGATACTGTGACCTACTCAAGGTCAAGCTACTACTCCTAAAGGGTTAGTGCTCGTTGCTCCCACTACCAGCTACTAGGGATGCAGGGTCCCTTTTTAATCTCCTACCTAGAGTGACCAGATTTTTGTGGGTCCAACCGGGGAGCATGGCCGGATTTCCGCACAGGCCCCCGAGGCCGGTTCCTAGGGCGGAAAGATGCCGACAAGAGAGCTGGGGCGGCTGTCGCACACAGGCAGCAGATCAGCTGTTTGTCCCAGTAATCAGCTGGCTGCGCTGTCCTCCAGTCTCTCCTGCGTGGTACACTGTAGAAAAGAGCGCCCCGCCTCTCCTCTCTCTCACTCTGAGGGGCGGGGTTGAGCCAGCAGACCGGGAGATTTGAGCGGAAGGAGGAAGAGGCAGTTATGCGTGTGGAGGAGGCACTGCTGACAGAGTCAGGGAGTGAGATATAACTGCATGTTACTTATAGCGTCAGGGGGGTGAGATGTGTGTGTGCAGATTACAGGCATTTCACTCACTTAGCATGCTGCCTATTGCTAAACTTCTGTGCAGACAGTGACCAGCTATCTACCTTCTATCAGTTCTATGTTCATGGAGGCAGCCCTGTTACTAGTACTATCTTGTTTTGTTAATCAGCAGCTTTCCTCTTCTCCCCCCTCCCTCCCACAGCAATTAACCTTTCATTGCCTCACTGGTTTCTTTGTTACTGTAGGTTTGGTCTTCTGAGCACTGATCAATAGCAGTAGGCACAGATCAGAGAGAGAGAACCCTATCATCTATATAGCACCTTACTGTGTACATAGTAATGTTAAGGTGGCCATACACTGGTCGATGTGCCATTAGATCGACCAGCTGACAGATCCCTATCTGATCGAATCTGATCAGATAGGGATCGTATGGCTGCCTTTACTGCAAACAGATTGTGAATCGATTTCAGCCTGAAACCGATCACAATCTGTTCAGCTGCTCCTGCCGCCTGTCCCCCCCCCCCCCCCCCCCCCGTATACATTACCTGAGGCTGGCTCCCGGGCGTCTTCTCCGCACTGCACCGCACCGCTGTTCTTGCTCCATCCCGGCGCTTCCTGTGTTACTCCGTGACCAGGAAGTTCAAATAGAGCGCCCTCTATTTCAACTTCCTGGTCACCGGAGTGACACAGGAAGTATAAGCGTACACTGGGACATGCGGAAATGCGGTGCAGCGAGGAGAAGAGGACCCCGGAGCCAGCTTCAGGTAATGTATACATGCTCGGATCGGGCCCGAATCGTACGCCGCAAGCGACGCGCTCCTACCGCCGGGCGATCGAGGGTAATTTCCCGCACGCCGCGATCGACGGTCCGATCCGATTTCGGGAGGGAATCGGATCGGCAGGTGCGTTTAGCGCAAGCGATTGGCAGCAGATCCGATCCCAGGATCGGATCTGCTGTCGAAACGGCCGTGAATCGAGCCAGTGTATGGCCTGCTTTACTGACTGTCCTCAAAGGTGCACACAATCTAATCCTATCATAGTCAATGTCCTACCATATTATTATTATGTATTTATACAGCACCGACATCCTCCACAGCACATTACAGAGTACATAGCCATGTCACTGACTGTCCTCAAAGGTGCACACAATCTAATCCTACCATAGTCATAGTGTAATGTCCTACCATATTATTATTATGTATTTATATAGCACTGATATCTTCTGCAGCACTGTACAGAGTACATAGTCATGTCACTGACTGTCCTCAGAGGAGCTCACAATCTAATTCTACCATAGTCCTAGTCTAATGTCCTATCATATTATTATTATGTATTTATATAGCACTGACATCTTCTACTCTGTACATAGTCATGTCACTGACTGTCCTCAGAGGAGCTCACAAGCTAATCCTACCATAGTCAGTCTAATGTCCTACCATATTATTATTATGTATTTATATAGCACTGACATATTCTGCAGCACTGTACAGAGTACATAGTCATGTCACTGACTGTCCTCAGATGAGCTCACAATCTAATCCTACCATAGTCATAGTCTAATGTCCTACCATATTATTATTATGTATTTATATAGCACTGACATCTCCAGCAGCACTGTACAGAGTACATAGTCATGTCACTGACCATCCTCAGATGAGCTCACAATCTAATTCTACCATAGTCATAGTCTAATGTCCTACCATATTATTATTATGTATTTATATAGCACTGACATCTCCAGCAGCACATTTCAGAGTACATAGTCGTGTCACTGACTGTCCTCAGAGGAGCTCACACTCTAATCCTTCCATAGTAACAGTGTAATGTCCTACCATATTATTATTATGTATTTATATAGCGCTGACATCTTCTGCAGCACATTACAGAGTACATAGTCATGTCACTGACTGTCCTCAGAGGAGCTCACACTGTAATCCTACCATAGGCATAGTGTAATGTCCTACCATATTATTATTATGTATTTATATAGCACTGACATCTTCTGCAGCACATTACAGAGTACATAGTCATGTCACTGACTGTCCTCAGAGGAGCTCACACTGTAATCCTACCATAGGCATAGTGTAATGTCCTACCATATTATTATTATGTATTTATATAGCACTGACATCTTCTGCAGCACATTACAGAGTACATAGTCATGTCACTGACTGTCCTCAGAGGAGCTCACAATCTAATCCTACCATAGTCATAGTCTAATGTCCTATCATATTATTATTATGTATTTATATAGCACTGACATCTTCAACTCTGTACATAGTCATGTCACTGACTGTCCTCAGAGGAGCTCACAAGCTAATCCTACCATAGTCAGTCTAATGTCCTACCATATTATTATTATGTATTTATATAGCACTGCCATCTTCTGCAGCACTTTACAGAGTACATAATCATGTCACTGACTGTCCTCAGAGGAGGTCACACTCTAACCTTACCATAGTCCTAGTGTAATGTCCTACCATATTATTATTATGTATTTATACAGCACTGACATCTTCTGCAGCACATTACAGAGTACATAGTCATGTCACTGACTGTCCTCAGTCAGTTTAATAACTATAATATTTTAATCAGTAACCCTAAACTAATACGCAATGTTATTCCTTTTCCGATTACCCTATTCTCTTTTTTTCATAAATTCCATACCCTAATATCCTGATCCTGCAGAATCTCTTACCTCCTCTCTTTCCTATGTCCGATAACCCTATCCGTGGCCATTAACAATACAATTCCCCAGACAATATTGATCAAAAATGATCATTCGAAACCACTAATGGAAAAGGCAAGCTGCTGCTATTCAATTTGATCAGATTAATGGAAACAATCCGTTTTTCAGATCAACTTTGTCAATCTTGTTAAATTGAATAGCAGCTTTTATATAGCACTGACATATTCTGCAGCACTGTACAGAGTACATAGTCATGTCACTGACTGTCCTCAGATGAGCTCACAATCTAATCCTACCATAGTCATAGTCTAATGTCCTACCATATTATTATTATGTATTTATATAGCACTGACATCTCCAGCAGCACTGTACAGAGTACATAGTCATGTCACTGACCGTCCTCAGATGAGCTCACAATCTAATTCTACCATAGTCATAGTCTAATGTCCTACCATATTATTATTATGTATTTATATAGCACTGACATCTCCAGCAGCACATTTCAGAGTACATAGTCGTGTCACTGACTGTCCTCAGAGGAGCTCACACTCTAATCCTTTCATAGTAACAGTGTAATGTCCTACCATATTATTATTATGTATTTATATAGCGCTGACATCTTCTGCAGCACATTACAGAGTACATAGTCATGTCACTGACTGTCCTCAGAGGAGCTCACACTGTAATCCTACCATAGGCATAGTGTAATGTCCTACCATATTATTATTATGTATTTATATAGCACTGACATCTTCTGCAGCACATTACAGAGTACATAGTCATGTCACTGACTGTCCTCAGAGGAGCTCACACTGTAATCCTACCATAGGCATAGTGTAATGTCCTACCATATTATTATTATGTATTTATATAGCACTGACATCTTCTGCAGCACATTACAGAGTACATAGTCATGTCACTGACTGTCCTCAGAGGAGCTCACACTGTAATCCTACCATAGGCATAGTGTAATGTCCTACCATATTATTATTATGTATTTATATAGCACTGACATCTTCTGCAGCACATTACAGAGTACATAGTCATGTCACTGACTGTCCTCAGAGGAGCTCACAATCTAATCCTACCATAGTCATAGTCTAATGTCCTATCATATTATTATTATGTATTTATATAGCACTGACATCTTCTACTCTGTACATAGTCATGTCACTGACTGTCCTCAGAGGAGCTCACAAGCTAATCCTACCATAGTCAGTCTAATGTCCTACCATATTATTATTATGTATTTATATAGCACTGCCATCTTCTGCAGCACTTTACAGAGTACATAATCATGTCACTGACTGTCCTCAGAGGAGGTCACACTCTAACCTTACCATAGTCCTAGTGTAATGTCCTACCATATTATTATTATGTATTTATACAGCACTGACATCTTCTGCAGCACATTACAGAGTACATAGTCATGTCACTGACTGTCCTCAGTCAGTTTAATAACTATAATATTTTAATCAGTAACCCTAAACTAATACGCAATGTTATTCCTTTTCCGATTACCCTATTCTCTTTTTTTCATAAATTCCATACCCTAATATCCTGATCCTGCAGAATCTCTTACCTCCTCTCTTTCCTATGTCCGATAACCCTATCCGTGGCCATTAACAATACAATTCCCCAGACAATATTGATCAAAAATGATCATTCGAAACCACTAATGGAAAAGGCAAGCTGCTGCTATTCAATTTGATCAGATTAATGGAAACAATCCGTTTTTCAGATCAACTTTGTCAATCTTGTTAAATTGAATAGCAGCTTTCTTTCCATTTGTGGTCCTTAATGATCGTTTTCTATCGCTATTAAGATTGAATTGGACTATCAGTCATAGGACGTGATTCACAAAGCGGTGCAAAGTGTTTGCACACCTGTGAAAAACTCAGTTTAGTCGTGATAAAATGAAACTCGCGCAAAGTTTTGCGCGCGCAATCGCGTGGTGCACGGTGCAGTGCGCGCGATGCGCCCATGAGACCCTATGGGCGCTGCGCGCGGAGTTGCGCGTGCAAAACTTTGCGCGCGGGACTTTGCGCGCGATAAAGAGCACAAATCGGTGCTAACTCAGCGGTGTAAAGCTTATCACGCCTAAAGTCTTTTAGGCGTGATAACTGAGTTATCACCGCTTTGTGAATCAGGCTCATAGAGAGAATTGTATTAATTGCTACCTTAACCCCGCCGCTGTCATGGGGCGGCTGCGGGTAGTGGGCCTAGGGCAGTAAAAAGTACAAATCCGGCCCTGCCGGGGAGGGGCCGGGGGGGGGCGGTGCGCGCACTGCGCCGCGGTGAAAAGTGGGGGGACTGAGGAGCGCGCAGTGACGAAGACTGGGGGTGGGGGGTTGCACCGCGGCTAAAAATGGGCGTGACCATGACATTGTATGGGCGGAGCTAACATAATGATGTAACAGCGAGGCATAAGAAAGCAGTGTTTACGCCATGATGTGGTCAAATGAGACTTTGCATCATGGGTGTGCAGAAACTCTGTGATGCTAATAGTATACCGTAACCACAAAGCAGCAAACAAAGCCATCTATGACCATTAAATAATAATTGCAGTAACAGTTACCCCGGACACCAGAAAATAAACGCAATGGGCAACATGTCAGCACAAAATAAACGCAATGCGGGCAAACATGTCAGTACAAAATAAACGCAATGCAGGCAAACATGTCAGTACAAAATAAATACAATGCGAGCAACATGTCAGTACAAAATAAATGCAATGTGGGCAACGTCAGTACAAAATAAACGCAATGCGGGCAACATGTCAGTACAAAATAAATGCAATGCGGGCAAACATGTCAGTACAAAATAAACGCAATGCGAGCAACTTCAGTACAAAATAAACGCAATGCGGGCAACATGTCAGTACAAAATAAATGCAGTGCGGGCAAACATTTCACCAGAAAATAAACGCAATGCGGGCAAACATTTCACCAGAGAATAAACGCAATGCGGGCAAACATTTCACCAGAAAATAAACGCAATGCGGGCAAACATTTCACCTGTAAAAGAAAGCATTTACTCACCTGGCAGAAGTCTCCGGCCTCTGGCGCGCTGCTCCCGGGACCACATTCCTCCTGAATAGTCTCCAGTACAGGGCTTCGGCAGCCATCTTGCCGTAGCCCTGCTAGCCTGCCGGTGTCAAAACACCGGAAGACTAAGGAGGCTGGAGCGGGGCTGCGGGCAATGAACTGGCACGGCGTCTATAGACGCCGCTGCCAGTTCATGAAGATAGAGTGGCCAGAGTCCCAAGGCCGGGACGTTCCGCTGCTGAAAGTGTGACGTTTCCCGGGACCTCATGCAGCGTGGGACAGTGGACCCCGAATATATAACACCCGTATAAGTTCAACATGTTTCGCCCTCCACTTAGGCCTTTGTCAGGGATATGCATATACTGTAACATGGAAGTGAAAAGTGTTTATGTGTAATATAGGTTTATTACAGGCAGCTCTAAGATAAGCCAAATAAGCGCTCACCCCTTCTAAAGGTGTATATATATATATATATATATATATATATATATATATATATATATATATATATATATATATATATACACACACACACCACTCCTCAACCTTTTGTAAAAATAAGGCGTTGCCACATACAGTGGGTTGCCACATACAGTGGGGCCGAATAATTACACACACCCCACTTTGCAGTTATTTATTTGTAATAAATGTTAGGAATTATGTATGATTTTCGATCCTCTTCTCACATGTACACCACTTTGCATTGGTCTTTCACATGGAATTCTAATAAAATTGATGCATGTTTGTGGCAGTAATGTGACAAAATGTGGAAAACTTCAAGGGGGCCGAATACTTTTGCAACCCACTGTATGTGGGTGTGGACTATCTGGTCCTACCCACCCACTGTGAATGTGGCATGTATTTCCCCATATTTGCATTGCAGTCTAAGAGACTGTCAAGTCGTGACAGTAGCTGATATTAGCTGCTCTGCTATGGCCTTACCATTCCAGCTACCGCCTGTTTCACAACAGCGATGTCCTGAAGACCAGTTAGAGGGTAAATGTAAAAATACACCAAACAGGAACAGCACACTATATACCACCGTAGAGAAACATAGCAAACATAAGTGGTACACTATATACCACCATAGGGAAACATAGCAAACATAAGTGGAAAGACAAGAACCAGCAGAACCCAGCAATCATCAAATACCTAACTAACTAGAAAATCAAGAACAAACACAATGGGCTTGATTCATTAACACAAATAGCATGCCTTATCAGCGTTAACACACTTTATCAGAGTAGCATAGCGAATGCTACGAACTTATGCCTGCTAATTGGCAATGACGAGAGCTCCACTCGTCCTGCCCTGAGACCCTGCGGGTCCAATCACTTTCATGGACATTATACCCGCACTTTGATTGGCCCAATAGGCTGCCTGTCACTTGACAGGAAACTTGACAGGCAGCCTATTGGGCCAATCAAAGTGCGGGGATAATGTCCTTTAAAGTGATTGAACCCGCAGGGGCTCAGGGCAGGATGTGCTAAGTTTGTAGCACTTGCTATGCTATTCTGATAAGGTGTGTTAGCTCTGATAAGGCATGCTATTTGTCTTAGTGAATCAAGCCCAACATATGCATGAATATTCACAATAGTTTGTTGTTCAAGATCAGCACTATTAGCTGATCTTGAACAACAAAAAGTCAAAGGGCAGAATACAAAGATCAGGACAAGAGAAATCAAGATTTTAGATCAGGCTCAACCATTTTGGCAAAGCCTTTAATGCAGGAAGAGACCTTGAGTAAGCAGTGCTTCATTAATCCCAGGCTAACTGGAAGCACCTGCTGGTGGGAGGTTACACATTTCTTAAGCTCCAGATACCACCCACAGGCGATACAAGAAAGTGAAATGTTAATCCATAAACTGGAGAGGCCACCTCCTGGTGGGTGGCAGAGATCCACAACAGTTCAAATGAATACTGCAGTGCCACCAGCAGCAGAAACACAGTGCTGTTCCTGGCAGGAGGGTTGCTGCACATGGATGGAAGCTGCATACAAAAAGGGCCAGGACAACACAGATGGCCAAGAAGGGAGCAAAGTATGTATCCCCCTGACTGGAGAAGCATGTCTTCCCCAGTAGACTCTCTCAGTTGCAGGGATTCAGGGGTTTGTTCCTGTCCCCTCTCATTCAGCGATCTATCAGAACTAGAAGCCTGCAGAAAATCTACTTAAATTACTGTCTCCAGGGCCAGTTATAGACTTTTTGCTGCCTGAGGCAAACTTGTGAGGATGCGCCCCCAACCCCCCCCCCTCCCCCACCACCCCAATTTGCAATGATCGCACAGCACCTAATAATTTACTCTGCTTCATTAAATGTTCTCACATGACATGCTGCAGCTCTACACAATAGCACACTGGCTGGCTGTGAGTCTGTGACAATCAAACTGCTAACCCTCAGTCACTCCATTCCTCCTCAGGAAGTTACACACATCACAAACATTCTGCCCCTGAAACCTCTGCACCTGATGCTAATGTTTCACCTTGCTTCATGAGAAAACCAGCCCTGACTGTCCCCTCGCCCTAACTAGATAAATGCTACCTATCCGAGTAGTGGGGCTCAGAGTTCTAGGAACAGCTCTACCATGTGGCGGTCTCCAAGACTGCAATTACACAGCATTGTTAGCTGTTGACCAATGCCATCTAGTGCCCATTTAGCAGACTGCAATAAATAACCTGTAGAGCAATACATACTACATGTTTTAAAACCTTCTTGGCGGTATGGACGAGCTCAGCTTGTCCATGACCGCCGCTGTGCATAATTCCGGCTCTACTGGGCCGATTTGCACAATTTTTTTTTGTAAAACACGCAGCTAGCACTTTGCTAGCTGTGTGTTGTACGCGATCGCCGCCGCTCGCCGCCGAGGCGCCGATACCCGCCTCGTAACAGGCCCCCCCTCGTGACCACGTGCGTAGCCTGGCCAATCAGTGCCAGGCAGCGCTGAGGGGTGGATCGGGACTCCCTGTGACGTCACGACGTCGATAACGTCATTCCGTTTGTCGCCATGGGGAAGCCCTAAAGAAAATCCTGTTCAGAATGGGATTTCCGGATGGGCTTGATTGCCGGCAGCGATCGAAGGGGTGGGAGGGATGCCGCAGGGAGGGGGGAATCATGTAGCTAGCGCTAGGCTAGCTACATGATTAGAAAAAAAAATGCAAAAAATACTGCTGCGCCGCCACCCTGGTGCAATCGATAGAACGCCAGCACTGGTGTAACAATAGGGAATGCGACCCTCTGCTTGGGGCCGTTTTGGGGGGCTGGAGGGGTCGCAGCATGAGGGGAAAGCCATGCCCACAGTCGGCGCGGAGGGGGGGCGGTCCCCCCCCCTCCCTCGCCTCGGGGCTCTCTCTGGGTTTTATACAGGAAGTCGTGTCAGAGACCAGAGAGAGGAACGCACACTGGAGCGCATGTAAGACGGAGGGTATGTATCAGCTGTTGCCTGCCGCTGCCCGCCACTGCCCGGACACTCGTTAAGCTGGAGGGGAGCGCAGAGGGGAGACCCCCGAGGTGAGGGGGGGGACCGTCCCCCTCCCCGCCGACTATGGGCATGGCTTTCCCCTCATGCTGCGACCCCTTTATTTATCACAAAATAAAACAAATAAATACTTGTAAAAAAAAAACAAAAACAAAAAAAAAACAATTGTGCCTGCACTGATCAGAGCCCACCAACAGAAAACTCTGTTGGTGGGCAGAAAATGGGGAGGGGGGAGATCACTTGTGTGCTGAATTATACGTCCCTGCAGCAATGTGAAGAGAGGGAAACCGAGAGCCCGATATGGTGTAGTATGTTAATGTAATGGTATCTGGTGATAAAGAAGGTGATTATACTCACAAAGGTAGGTCGCCACCAAGGCAACCACTGGGCGAGTAGGCGGGGAGAATTATAACCTGACCCCGCTCAGGTCTAAGAAGTAGCTCTCTGTAGATAGGAAAAAGTGGGGATACACCCCTCCACCAAGGGTGGATTAAATTATTTTGTAGCAGTATAACAGAGGCGCCAGGAAGAGTAAAATTAATTAAAATCGTTAAAAAGGGCGAAGTGGGTGAACTCACCTCCCTTCTGGAAGAAATGGCCGGACAACGGGCAAGTTACTTGCAGTTTAAAGTAACATTTAATAATAACTCCAAAAGTGCAATGCGTTTCAAGGGTAACAGTCCCGCTTCTTCAGGCAAACGATTTTTGGAGGGTACACTGTCTGGTCAAGAGCTGCTATACCCAGCTCTTGACCAGACAGTGTACCCTCCAAAAATCATTTGCCTGAAGAAGCGGGACTGTTACCCGTGAAACGCATTGCACTTTTGGAGTTATTATTAAATGTTACTTTAAACTGCAAGTAACTTGCCCGTTGTCCGGCCATTTCTTCCAGAAGGGAGGTGAGTCCACCCATTTCGCCCTTTTTAACGATTTTCATTAATTTTACTCTACCTGGCGTCCCTGCAGCAAGGCCTTAAAGCTGCAGTGGCCTAATTAGTAAAAAATAGCCTGGTCACTAGGGGGGTTTAAGCCCGTGGTTCTTAAGTGGTTACAAGGCATTTTTTTGACAAAATGTAAAAATATCACTTAGGACATTGCTGTCCACTGGCGGCCCGCGGGCACTCGCTTTCCCGGACTATTTTTTGTGTCAGTCCCCTTCCTCTGGCAGGCCCACCTCTTGTTGGTTCTTGGCTCCGCCCCCTAAGACAGGCTATTGATGCTCTGCCTCCTCCAGCCGAAAAATCTGGTGCTAGCCACTCCCCCTGCCCATGAAGTTGAAGTTGGCCTAGGAGAAAATTCAGGAGATAAAGAGAATTGAATAAGGGCCTGTATGTGGAAGTAAAAAACAAAACAAAAAAACCTCTCCCTTCGTAGAAGGATGAAATTAGTATAGATGGGTGAAATTACTACAGATGGGATACAAATCACTTTTAGTCGCTTTTAAAGAGACACTGAAGCGGAAAAAAAAATGATGATATTATGATTTGTATGTGTAGTACAGCTAAGAAAAAAAACATTAAGATCAGATACATCAGTCTTATTGTTTCCAGTACAGGAAGAGTTGAGAAACTCCAGTTGTTCTCTCCATGCAAAAAAGCTATTAAGCTCTCCGACTAACTTAAGGCCCATACACACGTCGGATTTTAGCGAACGACCCGTCGTTTGAACGTTCCGTCGTTCGGACGTTTTCGCGTCAAATCCGACGTGTGTACAGACTATCGTTCGGGTGATAAGACTGGTTACCAGCGATCCGCCCAGCGGATCGTTGGTAACCAGTCTTATCACCCGAACGATAGTCTGTACACACGTCGGATTTGACGCGAAAACATCCGAACGACGGAACGTTCAAACGACGGGTCGTTCGCTAAAATCCGACGTGTGTATGGGCCTTTAGTCGTGGAGAGGGCTGTTATCTGACTTTTATTATCTCAACTGTAATTGAACTGTTTACTTTTCCTCTGCTAGAGGAGAGTTCATTACTTCACAGACTGCTCTGAAAGACTCATTTTGAATGCTGAGTGTTGTGTAATCTGAGCATATTATAGAGTGATGCAATGTTAGAAAAAACACTATATACCTGAAAATAAAAATATGAGAATATTTTCTTTGCTGCTAATCTTCTAGTAATTATTCATAGTACACAACCAATTCATTATATCATATATTTTTTTTCGCTTCAGTGTCTCTTTAAGCAGCAGTAAGCTGCTGGACATAAATATATTTAGCCTGTGCTTTGAAAAGCATTGGCCCTAATGGAAGACGTACTGTAATCCAGTCCTAAGTAAATGAAAATTATACTCACCATATAAGTTTATATTATTAAACTTGCTATCAGCTGTTTTAACGAAGAGATCAGATCCGCATTGTTGTAAAAGCGCCCATTAAACTTTTATGCCTTCCTATATATTATCCTAACAGGAAAATAATGAAACAAATATTTTATCATCTTCCGAGAGGTACAGCAAATCATTGAACTGTGATTAGGTTTTTTTTTTCCCTTTTGCTATGAAATGCATGAAACAAAATCAATATTTACACTCCGTGCATTGCCCTTGTGCATTTCATCAGCGCTGATATCAAGCCATATTCTGACTTAGCAAGGCAAAGCCTCTGCAAAGCTTAAATCCTAAACGAAAGACAAGATTTTTACTAAATATTTATCGAGCGAAAATGGAAATATGGTAAAGAAGTCTTCGGTAATATGAATTTATGTCCCGACGTCGGTTCTCTAAAAACTCAATTTGCAGCTTTTGAAGACTGTTTACTCTGAAGCTAGGATAAGTCTGAAGCTAGGATAAGTTGTTTAGAGTAAACTAAATAAAAGGACACTATTTGCGCTCTCTTTGGCTGTGGCACGATTTATAAGATAGAGGCGTTTGACGTAGGGAAAAAAAATTGGTATGCGGCACCTGCTCCCTGAATCCCGTAAAGGAATTGAAGACATGCCAGCTGCTTTTATGAAATAATATATAAGATATCTGAGGAGTCTGCTCCTGGCCGAGGTAGAGTTTTGTTTTTCAATAAATCATTTGTAGCCTTCAGATAACAATTTCAAAGTCTTTAAAGGCCGTTATTTTTATGTTGCCGATAATAGAGTGGGATTCTGGTTCTTGTTTTAAAAATATAAGACTCTGAAAAGACAGCTAGATAGATAGTTAGATAGATAGATACCGTAGATAGATAGACAAATAGATAGACAGATATATAGATACAGTGGGATGTGAAAGTTTGGGCAACCTTGTTAATCGTCATGATTTTCCTGTATAAATTGTTGGTTGTTACGATACAAAATGTCAGTTAAATATATCATATAGGAGTGATACACAGTGATATTTGAGAAGAGAAATGAAGTTTATTGGATTTACAGAAAGTGCGCAATAATTGTTTAAATAAAACTGTAATATTAAGTGATATCAGCGCTCAACAGGCATCAACCAAGAGATTCCAGCAATGATACATATGTGTGTAACAGCACCTCCCCAGTGTTTCCAAACACTGTTGTCTGCTATAGTGGTATAAGGTAATTCAGTTCGCTATAACAGCAACACAGTCCTCAAAGTTGGGAGAAAATATGGGTCCTAGTTCACAGATCCTAATCCGAGATTTGCAGATTCCTGTCACTGCAGCATAGGGAATCCTTATCAATAAACGATTATGCTCACCAGAAAGCAGTGCCAATCATAACAGTTGGCTCTTTCGCATGTGGCCCAGCCAGTGATGATGTCCTCCGCGTTCTCAACCGCATATCAACTGCATATCAGCCGCACATGTAAAAGAAACACTTCTATAGCGTAGTATGTTATTCCTGAGTGCTCACCCTTAAGTGCCTAGCATACAAGCCCTTTCAGGCTGTGGCCCAGCACCGCTCTCTTTTCCGCACTCAGGCTCCAATAAATCAGCCTCTTAACAGATGCTTTGGCTGACCGATCAAGACCAGCAACAACGCTTATGCACAGTCTCCTCTTTCACTTTGCTTCTTAAGTAGTACAGCACCTTTGAACTCAAACAGATACTCCCATAGCATAACACCGCTTTATTCCAAATAAAAATAGTTAAAATTACACTCACAAAGTTCCAGTAAAAATGCGCATATCAGTAAAAAATCCTCGAGGCTCAGCGTCTCCCTCCGTGGTTAGGCTCCGCCCTACTAATTTCGTCATAGGTGGCTCATCAGCCCCTGGAATAAAAGGTGTTATGCTATGGGAGTATCTGTTTGAGTTCAAAGGTGCTGTACTACTTAAGAAGCAAAGTGAAAGAGGAGACTGTGCATAAGCGTTGTTGCTGGTCTTGATCGGTCAGCCAAAGCATCTGTTAAGAGGCTGATTTATTGGAGCCTGAGTGCGGAAAAGAGAGTGGTGCTGGGTCACAGCCTGAAAGGGCTTGTATGCTAGGCACTTAAGGGTGAGCACTCAGTAATAACATACTACGCTATAGAAGTGTTTCTTTTACATGTGCGGCTGATATGCGGCTGATATGCGGTTGAGAACACGGAGGACATCATCACTGGCTGGGCCACATGCGAAAGAGCCAACTGTTATGATTGGCACTGCTTTCTGGTGAGCATAATCGTTTATTGACAAGGATTCCCTATGCTGCAGTGACAGGAATCTGCAAATCTCGGATTAGGATCTGTGAACTAGGACCCATATTTTCTCCCAACTTTGAGGACTGTGTTGCTGTTATAGCGAACTGAATTACCTTATACCACTATAGCAGACAACAGTGTTTGGAGACACTGGGGAGGTGCTGTTACACACATATGTATCATTGCTGGAGTCTCTTGGTTGATGCCTGTTGAGCTCTGATATCACTTAATATTACAGTTTTGCAAAGGGCATACATCCCTCACTGATAGTAGCGCACCAGGAACAAGGATTGCTGTATTGTAGACACTTGTGCAAGAGAGAGGAGCGCACTGAAATTTCCTGTTATTTGAATTGTTTAAAGAGACACTGAAGCGAAAAAAAATATATGATATAATGAATTGGTTGTGTACTATGAATAATTACTATAAGATTAGCAGCAAAGAAAATATTCTCATATTTTTATTTTCAGGTATATAGTGTTTTTTCTAACATTGCATCATTCTATAATGTGCAGATTACACAACACTCAGCATTCAAAATGAGTCTTTCAGAGCAGTCTTTGAAGTAATTAACTCTCCTCTAGCAGAGGAAAAGTAAACAGTTCAATTACAGTTGAGATAATAAAAGTCAGATAACAGCCCTCTTCACGACCAAGTTAGTCGGAGAGCTTAATAGCTTTTTTGCATAGAGATAACAACTGGAGTTTCTCAACTCTTCCTGTACTGGAAACAATTAGACTGATGTATCTGATCTTAATGTTTTTTTTCTTAGCTGTACTACACATACAAATCATAATATCATCATTTTTTTTTCGCTTCAGTGTCTCTTTAAATAAAATTAGGCAGATGCATAAATTTGGGCACTGTTGTCATTTTATTGATTCCAAAACCTTTAGAACTTATTATTGGAACTCAAATTGGCTTGGTAAGCTCAGTGACCCCTGACCTACATACACAGATGAGTCCAATTATGAGAGAGTACTTAAGGGCGTCAATTGTAAGTTTCTCTCCTCTTTAAATTTTCTTTGAAGAGTAGCAACATGCGGGTCTCAATACAGCTCTCAAATGACCTGAAGACAAAGATTGTTCACCATCATGGTTTAGGGGAATGATACAGAAAGCTGTCTCAGAGATTTCAACTGTCTGTTTCCATAGTTAGGAACATATTGAGGAAATGGAAGACCACAGGCTCAGTTCAAGTTAAGGCTCGAAGTGGCAGACCAAGAAAAATCTTGGATAGACAGAAGCGACGAATGGTGAGAACGGTCAGAGTCAACCCACAAACCAGCACCAAAGACCTACAACATCATCTTGCTGTAGATGGAGTCACTGTGCATCATTCAACCATTCGGCACACTTTACACAAGGAGATGCTGTATGCAAGAGTGATGCAGATGAAGCCTTTTTTTCCGCCCAAAGCACAAACAGAGCTGCTTGAGGTATGTTAATGCGCATTTGGACAAGCCAGCTTCATTTTGGAATAAGGTGCTGTGGACTGATCAAACTAAAATTTAGTTATTTGGGCATAACAAGCGGTGTTATGCATGGAGGACAAATAACACAGCATTCCAAGAAAAACACCTGCTACCTACAGTAAAATATGGTGGTGGTTCTATCATGCTGTGGGTAGAGTTGGGCCGAACGGTTCGCCGGCGAACGTGGTTCGCGCGAACGTGGTTCGCGCGAACGTAGGTGGTTCGCGTGCGGGTACCGCACGCGAACCTTTTGCGGAAGAAGTTCGGTTCGCCCCATAATGCACTGAGGGTCAACTTTGACCCTCTACATCACAGTCAGCAGGCCCAGTGTAGCCAATTAGGCTACACTAGCCCCTGGAGCCCCACCCCCCCTTATATAAGGCAGGCAGCGGCGGCCATTACGGCCACTCGTGTGCCTGCATTAGTGAGAGTAGGGCGAGCTGCTGCAGTCTCTCATATAGGGAAAGATTAGTTAGGCTTAACTTCTTCCTGGCTGCATACCTGTTCTGTTCAGTGAGCCCTCAGCCCACTGCATACCTGTACTGTGATCCTGCCACTGCATACCTGTTCAGTGATCCTGCCACTGCATACCTGTTCAGTGATCCTGCCACTGCATACCTGTTCTGTTCAGTGAGCCCTCAGCCCACTGCATACCTGTACTGTGATCCTGCCACTCCATACCTGTTCAGTGATCCTGCCACTGCATACCTGTTCTGTTCAGTGAGCCCTCAGCCCACTGTATACCTGTTCTGTGAACCCGCCACTGTATACCTGTTCTGTTCAGTGGACCCGCCACTGTATACCTGTTTAGTGAACACGCCACTGCATACCTATTGTGTTCAGTGATCCTGCCACTGCATACCTGTTCTGTGGACCCGCCACTGTATACCTGTTCTGTTCAGTGGACCCGCCACTGTATACCTGTTTAGTGAACACGCCACTGCATACCTATTGTGTTCAGTGATCCTGCCACTGCATACCTGTTCTGTGGACCCGCCACTGTATACCTGTTCTGTTCAGTGGACCCGCCACTGTATACCTGTTCTGTTCAGTGGACCCGCCACTGTATACCTGTTCTGTTCAGTGGACCCGCCACTGTATACCTGTTCTGTTCAGTGGACCCGCCACTGTATACCTGTTCTGTTCAGTGGACCCGCCACTGTATACCTGTTCTGTTCAGTGGACCCGCCACTGTATACCTGTTCTGTGAACCCGCCACTGTATACCTGTTCTGTTCAGTGGACCCGCCACTGTATACCTGTTTAGTGAACACGCCACTGCATACCTATTGTGTTCAGTGATCCTGCCACTGCATACCTGTTCTGTGGACCCGCCACTGTATACCTGTTCTGTTCAGTGGACCCGCCACTGTATACCTGTTCTGTTCAGTGGACCCGCCACTGTATACCTGTTCTGTTCAGTGGACCCGCCACTGTATACCTGTTCTGTTCAGTGGACCCGCCACTGTATACCTGTTCTGTGAACCCGCCACTGTATACCTGTTCTGTTCAGTGGACCCGCCACTGTATACCTGTTTAGTGAACACGCCACTGCATACCTATTGTGTTCAGTGATCCTGCCACTGCATACCTGTTCTGTGGACCCGCCACTGTATACCTGTTCTGTTCAGTGGACCCGCCACTGTATACCTGTTCTGTTCAGTGGACCCGCCACTGTATACCTGTTCTGTTCAGTGGACCCGCCACTGTATACCTGTTCTGTTCAGTGGACCCGCCACTGTATACCTGTTCTGTTCAGTGGACCCGCCACTGTATACCTGTTTAGTGAACACGCCACTGCATACCTATTGTGTTCAGTGATCCTGCCACTGCATACCTGTTCTGTGGACCCGCCACTGTATACCTGTTCTGTTCAGTGGACCCGCCACTGTATACCTGTTCTGTTCAGTGGACCCGCCACTGTATACCTGTTCTGTTCAGTGGACCCGCCACTGTATACCTGTTCTGTTCAGTGGACCCGCCACTGTATACCTGTTTAGTGAACACGCCACTGCATACCTATTGTGCTCAGTGATCCTGCCACTGCATACCTGTTCTGTGAACCCGCCACTGTATACCTGTTCTGTTCAGTGGACCCGCCACTGTATACCTGTTCTGTGAACCCACCACTGTATACCTGTTCTGTTCAGTGGACCCGCCACTGTATACCTGTTCTGTTCAGTGGACCCGCCACTGTATACCTGTTCTGTTCAGTGGACCCGCCACTGTATACCTGTTCTGTTCAGTGGACCCGCCACTGTATACCTGTTCTGTGAACCCGCCACTGTATACCTGTTCTGTTCAGTGGACCCGCCACTGTATACCTGTTTAGTGAACACGCCACTGCATACCTATTGTGTTCAGTGATCCTGCCACTGCATACCTGTTCTGTGAACCCGCCACTGTATACCTGTTCTGTTCAGTGAACCCACCGCATCAGTGCGCATACCTGTGCAGTTAAGTGAACCCACCTACCTACGTGAGTGCACGCAGTGTGATATACCACTCCGTGCATACCCAATATGGACAAAACAGGTAGAGGAAGAGGAAGAGGTAGTGGCAGAGGCAGAGGAAGGCCACCCGGCAGGTCTGCGCGAGGTCGTGTAAATGTAATTTCGTGTGGACCTGGCCCACAGTACAGTGCTCGGAAGAAGGCACGTCCCATCACCTCCCAAGATTGTCAGGACGTGGTTGAGTATTTAGCGACACAGAACACCTCATCTTGCTCAGCCACCAGCGCTACTACTAGCACCACTTCCGCTGCATTTGACACTTCGCAAGAATTATTTAGTGTTGAAATCACTGATGCACAGCCATTGTTGTTACAGCCAGATGAATTTTCACCAGCTAATATGTCTGAGTTACGCGGCAACACTATGGATGTAACGTGTCAGGAGGATGAAGGACCTACTGATGGTGCAAGTTTGGATTTGTCTGAGGCAAGCGAAGCTGGGCAGGATGACTACGATGATGACGGTAATAGGGATCCTCTGTATGTTCCCAATAGAGGAGATGAAGAGGGGGACAGTTCAGAGGGGGAGTCAGAGAGTAGTAGGAGGAGAGAAGTTGCTGAAAGAAGCTGGGGCAGCTCTTCGTCAGAAACAGCTGGTGGCAGAGTCCGGCACCATGTATCGCCACCTATGTACAGCCAGCCAACTTGCCCTTCAGCATCAGCTGCTGAGGTCCCCATAGTGCCCACATCCCAGGGTGGCTCAGCGGTGTGGAAATTTTTTAATGTGTGTGCCTCAGATCGGACCAAAGCCATCTGTTCGCTCTGCCAACAAAAATTGAGCCGTGGAAAGGCCAACACTCACGTAGGGACAAGTGCCTTACGAAGGCACCTGGAGAAAAGGCACAAACAGCAATGGGATGGCCACCTGAGCAAAAGCAGCAGCAGCACACAAAAGAAAAGTCACCCTCCTTCTCCTCTTCCTCCTTCAGGTGCATCATCTGCTTCTGCCGCTTTCTCCCTTGCACCTTCACAGGCACCCTCCTCCACTCCGCCTCTGCCCTTTAGCGGTTCCTGCTCCTCTGCCCACAGCAGCAGTCAGGTGTCCGTGAAGGAAATGTTTGAGCGGAAGAAGCCACTTTTGGCCAGTCACCCCCTTGCCCGGCGTCTGACAGCTGGCGTGGCGGAACTGTTAGCTCGCCAGCTGTTACCATACCGGCTGGTGGACTCTGAGGCCTTCCGTAAATTTGTGGCCATCGGAACACCGCAGTGGAAGATGCCAGGCCGCACTTATTTTTCGAGAAAGGCCATACCCCAACTGCACCGTGAAGTTGAGAGGCAAGTGGTGTCATCTCTTGCGAAGAGCGTTGGGTCAAGGGTACACCTGACCACGGATGGCTGGTCTGCCAAGCACGGGCAGGGCCGCTACATTACCTACACAGCCCATTGGGTGAACCTGGTGGTGAACGATGGCAAGCAGAAAGCGGCGGACCAAATTGTGACACCTCCACGGCTTGCAGGCAGGCCTCCTGCCACCTCCTCTCCTCCTGCTACATGCTCTTCGCTGTCCTCCTCCTCCTCCTTGGCTGAGTGGCAGTTCTCCTCTCCAGCTACACAGCCCCAGCTCCGCAGGGCCTATGCTGCATGCCAGGTACGACGGTGTCACGCCATCTTAGACATGGCTTGTCTCAAAGCGGAGAGTCACACTGGAGCAGCTCTCCTGGCTTAAGAAACAGGTGGATGAGTGGCTGACCCCGCACCACCTTGAGATAGGCAACGTGGTGTGCGACAACGGCAGCAATCTGCTTGCCGCTTTGCATATGGGGAAGCTGACACACATACCCTGCATGGCACATGTCATGAATCTAGTGGTTCAAAGATTTGTGGCAAAGTACCCTGGCTTAGCGGATGTCCTGAAGCAGGCCAGGAAGTTCTGTGGGCATTTGAGGCGCTCTTACACAGCCATGGCACGATTTGCAGAAATTCAGCGTAAAAACAACATGCCGGTGAGACGCCTCATTTGCGATAGCCCCACTCGCTGGAACTCGACCCTGCTCATGTTCTCCCGCCTGCTAGAACAGAAGAAAGCCGTCACCCAGTACCTCTACAACTGGAGTAGAACGAAACAGTCTGGGAAGATGGGGATGTTCTGGCCCGACAACTGGACACTGATGAAAAATGCATGCAGGCTCATGCGGCCGTTTGAGGAGGTGACCAACCTGGTGAGCCGCAGTGAGGGCACCATCAGCGACTTAATTCCCTACGCGTACTTCTTGGAGCGTGCTGTGCGTAGAGTGGCGGATGAAGCTGCGAATGAGCGTGACCAGGAACCGTTACGGCAGGAACAGGCATGGGACCAATTTTCATCAGACCCAGCTGTTTCCTCAACACCTGCGGCAGCACAGAGGGGGGAGGAGGAGGAAGAAGAGAGGTCGTGTGCAGAAGACGAGTCAGACTCAGAGGATGATGAGCAAGGTGTTTCTTTGGGGGAGGAGGAGGAGGAGGAGGAGGGGACAGCGGCAGGAGAACAACCGCAGCAGGTGTCGCAGGGGGCTTGTGCTGCTCAACCTTCCCGTGGTATTGTTCGCGGCTGGGGGGAGGAGGTTGACTTACCTGACGTCACTGAGGAAGAGCAAGAGGAGATGGAGGGTACTGGATCCGACTTTGTGCAGATGTCGTCTTTTATGCTGTCCTGCCTGTTGAGGGACCCCCGTATAAAAAACCTCAAGGGGAATGAGCTGTACTGGGTGGCCACACTACTAGACCCTCGGTACAGGCACAAAGTGGCGGACCTGTTACCAACTCACCGGAAGGTGGAAAGGATGCAGCACATGCAGAACCAGCTGTCAACTATGCTTTACAATGCCTTTAAGGGTGATGTGACAGCACAACGCCAGCAAGGTACCACTGCCACTAATCCTCCTCCCGTGTCCACGCAGTCAAAGACAGGACGCTCCAGCGATCTCATGGTGATGTCGGACATGCGGACGTTCTTTAGTCCAACGCCTCGCCGTAGCCCTTCCGGATCCACCCTCCACCAACGCCTCGACCGGCAGGTAGCCGACTACCTGGCCTTAAGTGTAGATGTAGACACTGCTGTGAACAGCGATGAGGAACCCTTGAACTACTGGGTGCGCAGGCTTGACCTGTGGCCAGAGCTGTCCCAATTTGCCATCCAACTTCTCTCCTGCCCTGCCGCAAGCGTCCTCTCAGAAAGGACCTTCAGCGCAGCTGGAGGCATTGTCACAGAGAAGAGAAGTCGCCTAAGTCACAAAAGTGTTAAGTACCTCACCTTTATCAAAATGAATGAGGCATGGATCCCGGAGGGCTGCTGCCCGCCCCAAGACTAAGTCAGTCCCCGCACACACAGCATCTCTGCCTGCACGCCGTGTGACTGGCTGCCTGGCCTGCCCCAAAAAGACTAAGTCGCTCCCAGTCCCTCCACACAGCATGTCTGCCTGCAGGCCGCTTCACTACCTTCTCCGCCACCACCAACAGGGTCCGGGACTCCAGGCGGATTGCTGAATTTTTTAGGCCGCTGCTAGCAGCGGCCGCTGTAATAATTTTTATGGTGCGTGTACATGACTGCCTAATTTTTCTGGCTGCACTGAGGGCAGCTGCAACAACAAAAGAAAAGGCATGTACATGCGCCCATTCCCCTTCGTGATCATTACCTTGCCGTGGTGAAGGGGCTTGCGTATCACAATGAAGCAATGACCGGCGCCTAGATGAGTGTCTCGGGGGGCACACAAAAGATAATAAGGTCGTTGCTTCATTGTGGTCAGACCAAATTTGATCAGCTGGACAGTCACTGTTCTGTCATTCAGCTACATCAGCCAGGCCGACCATATGGGCTGTAAAGCCACCAAAACCTGCACTCTCGCCATGGTGCGCACCAGTCCAGCACGGCCGTCACTAGTACAAACAGCTGTTTGCGGTGCGTTACACGGTGAGTTTGGTGTGTCAGTGTGAAGCAGTACCTTAATTACACTACCTGATTGATGTATACACATGCAAGATGTTTTAAAGCACTTTAGGCCTGTCATTTAGCATTCAATGTGATTTCTGCCCTTAAAACGCTGCTTTGCGTCAAATCCAGATTTTTCCCGGGGACTTTTGGCGTGTATCCCACTCCGCCATGCCCCCCTCCAGGTGTTAGACCTCTTGAAACATCTTTTCAACTTTTTCAAAGTTCGCATCCCCATTGAAGTCTATTGCGGTTCGCGAACTTTAACGCGAACCGAACGTTCCGCGAAAGTTCGCGAACCCGGTTCGCGAACCTAAAATCGGAGGTTCGGCCCAACTCTAGCTGTGGGGCTGTGTGGCCAGTGCAGGGACTGGGAATCTTGTCAAAGTTGAGGGATGCACAGATTCCACTCAGTATCAGCAGATTCTGGAAACCAATATCCAGGAATCAGTGACAAAGCTGAAGCTGCGCCGGGGCTGGATCTAATTGGCCTCAATTCACTAAGCTTAACTCCTGTCTTTAATAACTCTTCTGAGCTGTTTTACAGTTATCACCATGGTGATATAATTGTGATAACTGTAAAACAGTAGAAACTGTAGACCCTTAACACTGCTTAAAATCCACTAAGGCATTCATGCAGAGGAACAAGTACATCGTTCTGGAATGGCCATCTCAATCCCCAGACCTGCATATAATTGAAAATCTGTGGTGTGAGTTAAAGAGAGCTGTCCATGCTCGGAAGCCATCAAACGTGAGCGAACTAGAAATGTTTTGTAAAGAGGAATGGTCTAAAATACATTTGTGATGATCCGCTCAGCTGGCTGCACAGGCAGACAGCTGTTTGACCATTCCTCTAGTCTGTCGGCTGCAGGTCTCTGGAAGAGAGACCCGTTTTTCCATTGCAAGTTTCTGGTCTTTTCTGCTGCTGAGGAATTTGCATACATTCGTTATGCAAATCCCCTACCTGCCTCCTTTGATGACTGGCACTATAAGAGCTTTCTGCTCCCAGCATGCTTTGCTGGTCATTCCTTCAGGGTTTGTTGAAACACTCCTAGAGTGTCAGCCATGCTATATCTTGTCAAAGTTATCTTAGAGTAATTCCTGGGACTGCACTGGGCAGTTTCCCTAGTGCAGTTAGGATTGCATATCTGTTTTGTTTGTCTGTTGCGATTGTCCTGTCCCAGCAGTGGTCGACAGGAAATCATTCTGTTTGTCTTGCTTGGATCGCACTAGCCTCTAGCGGTAGCGGCTGTGGATCCTTCTGATCTATGTTCTTGGAGTATAGCTGGAGCAGCGGTTGCTACCAGCTATCTCATCTGCCTGTCTTGCTTGGATCGCATGAGACACTAGCGGTAGCGGCTGTGGATCCTTCTGATCTGTCTTGCCTGGATCGCACTAGCCTTGCGCTAGTGCTGTGGATCCTTCTGTTCTGTTTTCCTGGATCGCACTAGCCTCTAGCGGTAGTGCTGTGGATCCTTCTGATCTGTCTTGCCTGGATCGCACTAGCCTTGCGCTAGTGCTGTGGATCCTTCTGTTCTGTTTTCCTGGATCGCACTAGCGCTATTGCTGTGGATCCTTCTGTTCTGTTTTCTTGGAGTATAGCTGGAGCAGCGGTTGCTACCAGCTATCTCATCTTGGATCGCACTAGCCCCTAGCGGGAGCGGCTGTGGATCCTTCCTAGCTTATTCCTGTTTTCCGTTTGTCTGTCTTGTCTGATACGAACGCTTGCTGTAGGCTCGGTGAGGTAACCGTTAAGCAAGCGCTCGCGTTCTCTGTTTCGTGTTTGTCTGTCGGTGGTTAGTTAGGCGTGCTTGTCTCTGTTGTGCTTAACACGCGGAGACCGCGCTGTAAATGCATTCGCTGTTGCGAATGAGTGCGGTGTTCGCGTTTAGTTAGCGTTTGTTATTTTCGTTACTTCACATTGTCGTTTGCTGTGCCTTTGCTCCTCTCGTGTTCTGTTCTGATCTGTCTTGTGTCACTTCTGGCGATCGCCCTTCTCGCGATCGCGTTCCTACTTTTGTTTCTGCTGATGTGTGTTCACCGCTGCAGGGTCGCGACTAGATTAGTGAACACACATTCATCCTGTACCTGTGCTCTTTCTCTTTCAGGGCTGTTCAGCCCCGCATTGTCTTCATCTGTACAATCCCCATCTGGCATCTGTGGCCGTGCAGCGGTTGTACACGTCTGCACTCCACAGCGCCATCTGCAGGTGGGAATTGCCCTCTGCTGGTGCATTGCACCTAACCTGGGTTCACCCAATTATACGCTTGTGGAAGGATTTCGCTGTGTCAGTGCGCATCTCGTGCGTTACAACATTCAACCAGAATCCAGACTCTCATTGGAACCTACAGGAAGTGTTTAGAGGCTGTAATTTCTGCAAAAGGAGGATCTACTAAATATTGATTTCATTTATTTTTTGTGGTGCCAAAACTTATGCACCTGTCTAATTTTGTTTAAACAATTATTGCACACTTTCTGTAAATCCAATAAACTTCATTTCACTTCTCAAATATCACAGTGTGTGTCTCCTATATGATATATTTAACTGACATTTTTTTTATCGTAACAACCAACGATTTATACAGGAAAATCATGACAATTAACAAGGTTGCCCAAACTTTCACATCCCACTGTATGATACATTATCAAAGGACAGCAAATTTCTCCTCTGAAAAAAATAAGTAAGTTGCCTAGGATGAAAATAAAATGAAGGTGTTATTATTTAAAGAAGAACTACTCTGAATTTAAAGAGACACTGAAGCGAGAAAAAGATTATAATGCAATGAATTGGTTGTGTAGTAAGGATATTTACTAGAACATTAGTAGCAAAGAAAATATTCTCATATTTTTATTTTCAGTTATATAGTTTTTTTTTATAACATTGTATAATTCTCTAATATTTGCAGTTTTCACACTACTCAGCATTCTAAATGATTTTACAGAGCGGCCCAGTGAACTATTGACCTGTCCACTGGAGAGAAAAAACTATTACAGTTACTGACATTTGAGAGCTTCAGAAGAAGCTTCAAGCTTCAGAAGATAAAGCTCTCTGATACTTTGAAAGTCGTGGAGCTCAATGGCTCTTTTGCATAGATAACTGGAGTTTCTTAACTCTTCCTGTACTAAAAACAATATTAGACTTATGTCTCTGCTCCTAATGTTTTATTTCTTGGCTGTACACGTACAAATCATCATAATTTTTTTTCCGCTTCAGTGTCTCTTTAACTTAATGAATAAAATAGCTGATGTTTTTCATTACTTTTATTATTTTGTGTTTGTTCATTGAAAAATCTTTCTTATACTGGTTTACATTTTTAGAGTGAGCTTTAAGTGAAAATAAACTGATTAGATGAACAATTGTACCTATCCTTCTACTGCTAAAATGACTTTTTTTTTAGATATCTCATAGTTTTTATGTTCTGCTTAAAAACTTAAAAATATAGATTTATTGTTTTGTCTATGTTCAATAACAGTATTTCTGTGTCCCACAGGGCTAAAATAAATGAACTATAGACCTTTTGTATCTATCCCCTTCAGTCAGGATCTTTTCTCTGCTAGGAAAGAGTTTTATATCTGCTATTCCTTATCAGTGAGGGCTATGCTATAGTCCAACTGGGTCTAGACTGGAGAGAAACTGTCACTTGCAATGCTAAATGTTAACTCATTCAGGCAGAAAAGGAACACTTTCTAGTTATTTGTATGCTTGCCACTGTACTTACACACACTATCTCATCATGTCATGTGTCACTTAAGGTGCACTTTAAATTTATCATGAGTGGCTACATCTTTACTGCTGGCAAGGACAGGTGCATCACTGCGGAACGTTTCTTGTTGTGTGTTTTGAAGTGAGTGGAAACAACACCTGATCTCCCAGAGTGCATTGGGAAGAGAAGGTTTCATGACCTCATAGCCTAGTCTACACATCACTGGAGGGGCAGGGTTACATACCAATAAATAACAATATATAGATTAAGGAAGTATTTCTGATACTGAAACCAGGATCATTAACGTAAAAAAGTGGATATCCTGAATAATGTATTTTATGTACTGTATTTCTTCTTTGTTGTTGCAGTGCCTCTTTTTAATACAACACTTTTTCAAAAGCCTCAGAGCTACAAATCTCCAAAGTTTGGTCCTACAAGAACATAACAGTTTAAACTGCTCAAGACTAGTTTAAATGGATAAAATTAAAAGCATGCCTATAGTGTGTAGTAAGGTTGATATATCTACTGAAGATCTTTTTTTATTTGGTGAGGGCAGCAGCAGGTTTACTTTAAAGCAGGGGTCTCAAACTCAATTTACCTGGGGGCCGCAGGAGGCAAAGTCAGGATGAGGCTGGGCCGCATAAGGAATTTCACAATCGCGGCGCATCGCCGCCTCTGCCCGCCCCTCTCACTCTTCCTTCACACAGAGGGGCGGGGAGAGGCGGCGATCCGTGCAGCGATTGACGTCAGGAGGGGCAGATCTGAAGCTGAAAGCTCCGCCCCTTCCAGGAAATGCCGGCGGATTGCCCCCCGGGCGATTTGAGGGCTCTGCAGCCCTCGTTCAGCGGTGGGGATGCGGTGGATTACTTGGGAGCACTGAAGCGAACTATAAGGAAGCTTTTGCAGGCGAGGGCCACAAAATATTGTATCGAGGGCCACAAATGGCCCGCGGGCCGTGAGTTTGAGACCCCTACTTTAAAGAGAACCCAAGGCGGTGTGTGTGTGTGGGGGGGGGGGCGGGGGTGGAGATAGGTCACAGAGGCATGTTCCCTGCTTCACGACATGCCTCTGTGCCCCCCCCCCCCACACACACACAGCGGCGTTATCGTCCCCCTGAAATTAGCGACAATATTTGTTGCTATCGCGGAGGGTAATGGGAGGAGAGGGAGTCCCTGCTCAAACGCCCACTAGGGGCTTCAGGCTTTCCAGAGGTGCCATCGGGCAGCTCTCCCTGGCCTTGACCCCTACCGCCCCCCTTCCCCACCTCCCTGCACGCTGGGAGAGAAAGATCTCTCTCCTTCCAGCGTCATGACCCAGAGGTCACAGAACTGAAAGTGGGCCCTAGCAGGCCAACGGAGCGGCGGAGAGCAGTGGGGATGGCGGCTACCTGATCCGCCCAGCACCCCAAATCAGGTAGCCTAGGTTTTAATTATATGAGCTCACCTCGGGCTCAGTTTAAAGCGGACCTGAATTTCCTTTCTGCTCTAAAAGATACGCAACCGCATTATAACCTTTAATGAAAAAAAACAATTTTTTGTTACAGCTTACAGAACCCCTTCAATAAATTAGCAGTATATCTACTTCCTACTTTAGTGGAAGCAGGCATATTGTTAACATCCTGTGCCTTCAAATGAGCTTATCTGCCGTGGCAGTCAGCTGACACGGGGGGAGATCAAAATTAAACTTGTGATTAGACACTGGTGAGGGGACATTAGACAAGCTTAACTCTTTGCATTTCTCTATGGTTTCCTTCTGTCCTGTGCAAGAGTTTAGAATCAGAATCAATTTTATCAGGTCCACTTTAAGAAGAAAAGTGATGTTCTTAAATCATGCAGCCTTTAATGGTTGAAGAAAATGTCACTATCGTACCAGAGAGTAGTGAACGTTACCCGAAGGTCAGGAGCAGGTAAATTTATTTGTATTGTTTAAGATTTTGACACGTGCCATAAAAACAAGTCGTTGTGCATAAGCCGCCAATATCCAGAGTCGTAAAGAAAAATCCATTTTCTCGCCTTTCTTTCTCTCATGGCTAATCAGATATTTAGCAGACATTAGCTGCCCGCTAAGACGTATTATTCATCGTGGGCCTGAAAGAGTCTTTCTGTAAAATCTACCCTCACGTTCAATTCATCATTCAGTCCGACTTAAGCCAAAGCTTTTTTCTTTTGGGTAGCGGAAAAAAAGGAATATAGAACCTTTGTCAGGTTTTTACGGCTATTCCTTGTTTCCTGTCCTGGTAACCTTCAGAGACTCAAATAAGAACAATGAGTGTCACCAAATCAGTGAAGGGAATTCTTCTTACTCTTTTCAGAGTTAAGACATACGAACAGACTCCGGGGAACTTCCTCCCAATCAGTAGCCAATACCCTCTCTCCTAAGGGAAATCTTTGCCTATTATCGAATAGGATCACCGGTGAAGGGGGTGGGGGCTGGGTGGGTCTGTGAGGCTGATATCGTGGTGAAATCCCTCCCACAATGTGATGTCAGGGCCATGGCTATGACAGTTTCCTGTCTGTGAACCTCATTGTATTGTGAGGAATAATGGCTGTCTCCCAACAGCAAGCTCAAACTCGATCAAGCAACATGAAAGAATTACATGACGAATATCAATAATTTCTTGATCTGTCTTCTATTTTTAAGTTCTCGCATCATCGCATGTCTATTACTATCTTTCGATAAAGTTCCTCTTTTACCGTCTAATTACCATGTGGTATTGCCACTCAAGAGCTTCCCCTGCCTGCAGCAGAGGTAAATTATTGTGGAGATCTTGTTAGCCAGACTTTGAACGACTGCTATCCCTGGCCCTGCAAACTGACCCTCAAAACTTGCACACTCTCCCATTTTCCCAAACTGACTGACCAGTACTCACCTAAACATAAAAAATTCTATCCTTCACCCTGATCTATGCCTGACATCAAAACTTGCTCCATTTACCATCACCAAAGCCAAACACTATCACATACAGCTTACTAACTGCTTACTAACCAGGGCTGTGGAGTCGGTACAAAAATCATCCGACTCCTCAGTTTATGAAACCACCGACTCTGACTCCAACTCCGACTCCAGGTACCCAAAATGGCTCCGACTCCAACTCTGACTCCACAGCCCTGTTGCGAACTGCAGCTTCATTGGTGCTCTCTCCCAAAGATGGCACCACCCCTTTCCATCATAGTTTTAAAAGACGCATTATATAACATCATTTCGAAATTTGGCATATACCTTACTTCCAGTGGTGGCTTCAGGGGGGTGCTTTGGGTGCTGAAGCGCCCCCTGAAATTGTTCAAGCACCCTATTAGCACCCCCAGCATGAACTGACTTTTGGCGTCTAATAGATACCGCGTCAGTTCACCGACAGCAGCAGCCCTCAGCTCCGGCAGCGGCAGAGCAGGGCTGCGGTAAAATGGCATCCGAAGCCCTGCTCTGGAGACTTCAAGTCTGCAGTGCAGGGCTTCGGGCTCCATTTTCCCGTAGCCCTGCTCTCAGCGCGGGAGTTTCAGTTGCTGGCTGGCAGAGGATCATGGGAGCTGCGCGTCTGAAGGAGGCCGGGACAGGAGGTCTGCTGCAGGTGAGTAAATGTTTTTTTTTAATTAGCCGGTGTATTTGCTGGGCAAGTCTGCCACATTATTGAAGTGTTCCCCATGGCCAGTCTGCCACATGATTGAAGTGTTTTCTGGTCAGGTCTGCCACATGATTGAAGTGTTTTCTGGTTAGATCTGCCACATGATTGAAGTGGTTTCTGGTTAGATCTGCCACATGATTGAAGTGTTTTCTGATCAAGTCTGCCATACATGATTGAAGTGTTTTCTGATCAAGTCTGCCACATGATTGAAGTTTTTTCTGGTCAAGTCTGCCACATGATTGCACGTATTTTCTGGTCAAATCTGCCACTTGATTGCACTTATTTTCTGGTCAAATGTGCTCACATTACGTTTATTTTCTTGGGAAAACCTGCACAATTATGTGAATTTTCTGGAAAAAGGGTCACCAAAACTTGGGCCCACTGTCTTTGCGTTGCACTTTTAAAGAGAACCCGAGGTGAGAATAATATTGAGGCTGCCATATTTATCTCCTTTTAAGTAATACCAGTTGCCTGGCTGCCGTGCTGGTCCTCTGCCTCTAATTCTTTCAACCATAGACCCTGAACAAGCATGCAGCAAGTCAGGGGTTTCTGACAATATTGTCAGAACTGACAAGATTAGCTGCATGCTTGTTTTTGGTGTAATTCAGTTCACTACTGCAGCCAAATAGATCAGCAGGGCTGCCAGGCAACTAGTATTGTTTAAAAGGAAATAAATATGTCAGCCTCCATATCACTCTCACCTCGGGTTCACTTTAAATTACAGTTAGCGCCGCCCTCATCCGGTCATGGTCACACCCATTTTTTGCCGCGGCGCGGAAAGGGTAATCAGCTACCCCAGAAGTTGGTCCAGTACCTGCATAGCACCCCCCCAGCCGCCACTGCTTACTTCCAGCAGGAAAGGAGATTCCGTTACACCAATGGCTGGGTGAAAAAAGTCTCCATTTATTGTCACATCAGTGAATACAAAAGTTAAAAGCTCATGCGTATCGAAGCTCACGGCTCCTTAATCATAGCTATGATTAAGGAGCCATGAGCTCCGATACGCGTGAGCTTTTAACTTTTGTATTCACTGATGTGACAATAAATGGAGACTTTTTTCACCCAGCCATTAGTGTAGCGGAATCTCCTTTCCTGCTGGTTATATGAGTTCTTTGGATTCCTGACTCCCTTTTGGCTTGTTGTAGGTGGTTGCAGCGGTCCTCCTCCTTGTTTACTGCTTACTTAAGTAACAGCTATGTGGACGGCACATCTTCATGTGTGAGCACATCTGTCTTACTGCAGTAAAGGAAGCAGGCAGACATTAGAAGGCAGCTACGTTCACTTTGCATCAATGACTGTATGACTATACAGAAGCCTCTATTGGCTTTTAAGTGAAAATCAAGGCTTTCTGAAAGTTTCAGATGGAGCAACACTCTTATGTAATCACATTTTGTATACTAGACCAATAAGGTGTTTTACTGGCCCTTCTTTGATATGCTCTATTATGGGTGAACAGGATATAGATAATACTGGTTACTTACAATGGGCTACCCCATAGTGGGGTGTAGAATTCAGTTCCTTCAGATTGCTTGTTCATGCAGTTCCTTCTTATTGTTCCTATGCAATTTCTTCATATTGTGAGAGCCTGTGAGAGGCAGAACTTGGAATGTAAGTAAAACAAGAATCGTCCGGAGTTTGTAAAAACAGAAAAAGTAAACTGCCGAAGTTTAATTTGGAATATAAGCTCCTTTTGCTGCCAGATATTCATGCTGGTGAACCAAATGGACTTGAGACACCAGTCTTGTTTAGGTCTGAAGTCTTCTGAGGCAAAAAGAAGTAGAGGTCAACTTGCTTGGGGCCTCTTGAGTGCAGAAGAGCTAAAGGGTGTGCAGTGCACAATAATAAACTCTGCAAGCCACCATGGTTAAAGTGTGCCTGTGTGGTAAAAAGTGCCCCAAAAGGGTACTGACGTTAATAGAGGGAAGCCTCTGGATAACCCAGAGGCTTTCACTGGCCTTTTCCAGCTCTGTCCCCTTCACATTTGCGCTTGCACAGTAGCATGAACCCGATTGGGTGTCGACCAAAAAAGCAGAGCCTGATAAGGTCCATAATACTGTGCATGCGCGAGCCATCTGCGCCTGCACAGTTACACGGACCCAATCGGACTTACCTATTTTTACTGAAGCCCGAGCAGGTCCGTGCTACGGTGCTACTGCCCAAACGCAGTGTGGCCGCAAGCTTCGGGGGTCTCGGCACTGGAGCAGCCTGGAGGAGGAGGAAGGGGGGAAGCCTCTGTAGGATCCAGAAACTACCCTCTCCAGAAGTATGTATCCAATTTTTCTATTACCAAATCTCACAGGTGTACTTTAAATCGCGTTCTCGTCAGAGTTCGATACCAACATGGGTCAGGTGGACGTCTAAATAATTTTCATTCTTACCATTATTGCCTTCCTTTGACCCCTCTTCTATCTGTTCCCAATAATCGCTACGTGTAAAGTTGATGTCAATTGCAAGCCCTTGTTCCTGAATAAAGTGTTCTTCACTCCATATTACATTAACACAGCTTTTTAACCTTGCTTTCCTCGCATGTGAATTCTCTGGACGGGACATGAATATTCAGCCCTATCCGTTTCCAGCAGGAAGGCCGCTTCTCTGCATGAACAATCATGAGGAATTGAAATTAAGCTTAATTCAAAAGTGCAAAAATCCACATTACAGCGTGGCCGAGGCTGACTGCAGTCTCACCACTGGAGGCTTATGAAAGGAGGGCAGGCGAAAAAAACATCTCAGTGTCAAGTATGAGATTCTAATCACTTTAAAGAGGCGGAGAAGATGAGACGTAATGCACATTTTCTTTGGTATATTAAGGGCTGTGAGATGGCGAATCCGAAACAAGCCTGATGTGATTTCAACTCCTAATCAAATGAATTAAACGTTAACCCTGTGTTGACCAACATGAGAGAATACACTGATTAACTTACAAATGAACATTGATTCGCAATTATACTGGATTTCAGTTGATTTTTCATTTAAAATATATGTACCGTATATTTTTTGAGGAATGTTTCCTTCACACCTCTGACCTTGAGAAAGTCACAGACCTTTATAACTTGAAAAAAAGTTTAGCAATTGCTTTTTTAAAATTATAATGATTAGGTTTTGTAAAAATGTTTAAAGCAGATCGCAGCGCTGTACATGTAAATAGACAGCGATTACGGCGTCTAACAGACTGAAGGTGGGGCGGAGCTCCGCCCCCCAGACAGGAGATGCTCCTGCAAACTGCAGCCCCAGGACTTGACGCCAATCAGCATTAGGCGGTCCTGGGCTGCTGCCGCGGCCCATGGGCGTGGAACGGTCTTAAGGTAGTTAACAAAAACATGAGTTCCACATATCCCCACCTCACCTAAGTGTAAAAATGACAAAATGATTAGGGAACATCCATACAAATTGTAACTTGGGAACTACTTACAAAGTCCTTTTAGTGGGTCTTACATACTAAATGAAAGGCATGTGAAGAGTAAGGAGAGTTTTGAACAACAGTGTCCGGCGGTTTATATACAGGTTGTCTCATTGACGTGGTCGCACAATTGGGAATGTGCATACAAATGTAACTTGGGAGCTATTTGCCAAAAAGGAGGGGGTTCTGCACCCCAAGCATCACCTGGTGGTGGGAGTACTTAGGGTGCTGCTAGCAGGCAGTACCTCAAGTACTCCCACCAATCAGGGACACTGTCTACAACTGCACCCCGACCAAGATGGGAAAGATCCATACAAATTACATGTGAAAAATGGCAGCATTCATGGGTGGGATGCAGTTGTATGGAGCATCCCCGGCAGGGTGGTGAGAGTACTGGAGGTGCTGCCTTCGCTACACCCTCCTCACCCCCCTTCTTTTTATCAAGTAGCTCCCAAGTTACAATTTGTATGCATGTTCTTCCGTGTGCAATGTCAATGAGACAACCTATATATAAACCAGCAGACACTGTGGTTTAAAATACTCCTTACTCTGCACAGGCCTTTTGTGTAGTATGTAGGACCTACTAAAGGACCCGGACAGCATCCAAATGTATTAATCCACTACTATATCTTGACATTTTTACGGTAGAGTGTTGAACCGTGTTAGCCATTAGTAAAAGCAAGAAGTTTTGAATAAGGATGATACCATTTATTGGCTAACGTAAAAGATAAGGATATGAAGCCTATATCGGGAATCAGTCTGATGAAGGCTTCATAGCCGAAAGCTTACTCCTTTTCTTCTAAGTATGCCAATAAATGGTATCATCCTGATTCAAAACTTTTTGCTTTTGAATTTTTTACTTCAGGTACTGCTGCTGTTTCTGTGAGTGAAAAGGTTTTCCTCTTTGTAATCCAGCCAGCTAGAACCCCTGTTGAACCCCCCCCCCCTCACACACACACACCTTGTCCCTTCTGATGAGTCATACGGTCCAGAAATTCTAATATAATATCCATCGTCGCTATTCTTGAAGAAAAAGGCGTAAGAGTTCATCAGTACCTGGATGACCTTCTCCTCTTAGCATATTCCTGTTATATTTTTCCAGAACATAGAACCATCTTGCTGAACATTCTTTGCCAGTTCGACTGGCTAATACATCAAGAGTGAAACCAAATTAACCCAACTGAGCTGCTGGTACATCTGGGAGTTCCTTTTCATGTTTCATCTAACTACCATGGTCAGTCTGCCAGATGCAATGATCCAAATAACGTGCTCCAAAATCAGAGAGATCCTCTCCCTGTGCAGTTTACCTGTCAGGAAATGCTTTAACATCTTTAGTACAAAGGTATCTGCCATACCTCTAGTATAATGGTTGAACGGAAACTGCAACCCTTCCAAACTAACCTCTTGGATCTGTGGAATGGAACCAACTACTCCCAAAACATCACTATTGCACCTCTGGTGGTGGTTAAAGTGAACCCAAGACAAAGCTTGGGTTCAAAATCAGATACTTACCCTGAAGAGAGGGAAGCCTCAGGATCCTATTGAGGCTTCCCTCTGTGGTTAGAAGCCCCCAGTTGCTGAGCGTGGCCCCCTTTACATCGGGGCAGCTCCTCTTCTCGGATCATGGCACCGCACTAGCCGCACAAGCCTGCCCGCTCATGCACAGTATTTCAGAGCCCGCCGGTCAGGCTTACTGCACATGCGCAGGTGGTCTTGGTCGGCTATTGCGTGGCCATGATCCATGAAGAGGAGCTGCGTGGCCCCGATGTGACTAGCCACAATGCCTTGTCGCTAATCTTTTCCAGGGGGCCGCGCTCAGCAACGGGGGACAACAGAGTAGCGAAGGAACCCTCAATAGGATCCTGAGGCTTCCCCATTTTAAAGGTAAGTATCTGATTTTGTACCCGAGCTTCGGCTCGGGTATACTTTAGACCCTACAAAACTTGGGCAACACTTCTTGATACATACACTTCTTGAGGCAGGCCCTCCAATAATAATGATTACGGGCAACATCTCACAGTTAGTGAGCCCATGGCAGTCAAAGTACAGCACAAGGCACATGGCAATTAGGGATGGTCAATGAGATGCAAATAATTTTAAGTTGATGCAACATAATACAAGTTTTGTATGCAAATGTATGCAGCTTGAAGATAAACTGATCAAATCCTGCTGAGGTAAAATTTGATTGGTCCATTTTCAAAATGTATAAACTTACACACAACATTTGTATAATCCTGCATCAACTCGAAATTATTTGCATCTCATTGACCATCCCTAATGGCAATTTCTAACTTGACAGATTTCCCAAACATTCTAGAATGTGTAGTACTGTGTTAATTAGTAATCACATCTGTGAAAAAATAAAATAAATAAAACGTGTGTAAACATTCTCGGTCATTCTTTGATGAAATGACCATTTTGTAACAGTTCAATTAAAACCGAGTGTACAAACAGTTCACTGCTGTTATAAATGACATACCAGTTTATTTTTAGGTTGCCGCTCATGTCACCCCTGTGCCACCTTTACCTGGGGTTAAGTCTCTCCCAAAGTACCTCCCCTCCAGGTGACTTCACAAGACGTTGTGCAGCAGCGTACGAGAGGAATCGCCGCCGGGAGACTTGGGCGCAGGATACAGCCTGTATGGCTGATCCTGCTACTGCACAGATTCCCATCGATATTAAATACTATTCCCCCTCCAGGCCGCCATGGATGGTGGGGAATGATATCATTTGGCTTCCAGCAATTGCTGGAGGCCGAAGTATAGTGTTTTTGTGAGAGATCGCGGAAAAGCCGCCACATGTGCTACTGAGCAGGCGGCTGATTCCGCGTCCAGTGCGGCGGTTTGCACGCGGAAGCGTGTGTTTGGTAGCAGGGCAGAACGCGGAAAAGCCACCGCATGCAACAACAGTAAGGCGGCTGGTTCCACGTCCAGCGTGGTGGTTTGCACGCGGTAGCGTGTGTCTGGTGTGGCTGAGTTTGTTAGTGCACATAGACTTAGGAATACACGCGCGCGCGCTGAGAGGCAGAATTCTTATACTAAGCAGGAAGAGTCAGCTGACCATGCCGATCAGCTGACTCCTGAGCGGGATACTATTGGTTGAGCAATTAGGGGTGGTGCTGGAGAGCACTACTCCATATATAGTTCCTGCTGGTCACTTGCAACTTGTCTGCCATTGCGATCACTACGTGGAAGCACTCAGACCTAGTCAGATTCTCAGTGTGTTTGAACCAGGTGGACCTGGGAATACACACTTAGCCAGATTATTTGAATTGTATTCTGTTTATGCTTAAGCTAGTTTCAGGGTGTAGAGACCAAAGACCTCACACCCAGCTTAGGGAACTGTGTTATCATCTGTGTTATACCTCAAGCTAGTTCCAGGGTGTAGAGACCAAGGACCTCACACCCAGCTTAGGGAACTGTGTTATCTGTGTTTTACTTCAGACTAGTTCCAGGGTGCTGAGACTATGGACCTCGCACCCAGTCTAGGGAAACTGTATTATCATCTGTGTATTCTTCAGACTAGTTCCGGGGTGCTGAGACCCAGGACCTCGCACCCAGAATAGGCATTGTTTGATATATGTTATGACTTATAGCTTTTCTGACTACTCTTCTGTCTTCTGATTCGGTACCTCGTATATCTGATATTCCATTGCCAGACCCTGCTTGACTTTGATACCGAATCAGCCTTCTTTCTTTGTACTTTATCTGTCAGTGTGTTGCCAACCCGGCGTGCCCGACCTTGAGAGCTATCTCTCCCCTTAAAGAGATAGGCCTCAATTCACTAAGCTTAACTCCTGTCTTTAATAACTCTTCACAGCTGTTTTACAGTTATCACAATTATATCACCATGGTGATAACTGTAAAACAGCTCAGAAGAGTTATTAAAGACAGGAGTTAAGCTTAGTGAATTGAGGACTATAGTCTCCAGATCAGATAGTGACATCCATCTTAGGTGTCACTCACTCCTAGGCCCTTCCCATCTCCAGCCTGACTCCTCCCCTCGGAGAGCCTCAGGCTGCTGGAAGGTTCCTGTGTTCTCAGAGCAGTGTCTCTATATTGTTTGTCTATCGCCTGCTCAGCAGGTACATCACTCAAAGTATTACTGTTACACCAAACACTCACATATCCATAGGTGTCCAGAGGTTAGCAATATATCTGATTATCGGTGATACTGCAGATCATCAATAATCGGGTATATATCTGCATTCTTGGTGATACTGCAGATCACCAATAATCAGATTCTCTCTGCGTGCTGATACCAATCATTACAGTTTTATAAGTAACTTCAGCTATGTCTTCTGACGGCGCTGACGTTACTCACTGCTGCGCCCCAGTCTCCTGCACTGGAATGAAAGTGTTTGTGTTCAGCACCCATTCACCTTCTGTGAATCAGGCTACGTATTTTAGATGTGGATAGGGAGGATCAATGAGATGCAAATACTTTTATATGCAAATTTAAGCATCTTGAAAATGTAGCTTGTCCTGCCAAGATCAAATTTGATTGGTCCATTTTCAAGCTGCATTAATTTGCATGAGAAATTGGCATAAATCTGCATCAACTCAGAATGAATCATTGACTGTCCCTCAATGTGGATAGAGCAGTCAAGTCCCAACTATCAGCCACACAATCTTTCCCTTTCTCTGACGGTACATGATTCTTGCAGGATATGAAAAGAGAACCCTGCCTAACCTAAAACTTAATCAGGTTTTGCCTGAACCACTGTTGCTGACCGCTGCTTATCTAATCATCTTACTGCCTGATCCACTATTGCTGACCACTGCTTGTCTGATCTTTCTGTTTCCTAAATCACTGTTGCTGACCGCTGTTTGTCTGACCTTCCTACTTCCTATTCAGGGGCGCAGCAATAGGGGGTGCAGAGGTTGCGACCGCATCGGGGCCCTTGGGTCAGAGGGGCCCCAAGGTGGCCTCTCTCAACCACAGTATTAGCTCTCTATTGATCCTGTGCTAATAATAGTCACTTCTATAGATACTTTGAATAGTGGTAATCACTAACAAACTGCTCCCCATCCCCTTCATGCACCTCTGACGCTGCAGTTGCCATTGGCAGGTTTTGGTGCGCCGTATCAATTGTTATGTATAGAGTGTTGGGGGGGGGGGGGGGCAATGTAAAACTTGCATCAGGGCCCACAGCTCCTTAGCTACGCCACTGTTCCTATTCCACTGTTGCTGACCACTCCTTAACTAACCTTCCTACTTTTCAAATCTACTGTTGCTGATCATTGCTTATCTGATCTTCCTACTTCCTAATCTACTGTTGCTGATCACTTCTTATCGAACCAGAGTTGCAACAATCCACATAGTATTGCCTGTTTAGGTGTTAAAATATACCATCCACACCTTTCTTAAAGAGACTCTAACAAAATTGTCAGCCTTATTTCCTCCGTCCTATAAGTTCCTATACCTGTTCTAATGTGGTCTGGATTACTGCAGCCTTTTCTAGTTGCACTGTCTCTGTAATATATATAATCTTATTTTCTTTGTCAAGCTTTGTCAACCCAGGGAGGAATGGGCTGCCTCTGTTGTAATGAATACAAGTTATGCACGCCCTCTGCAGACTCCGTGTGCTTTGTTTATTTCTCACAGACAGCGAGCGGTCTCAGCTTGTCTGCGCAGTTTGTGAGGCCGAGGGGGGGGGGGGTGGAGCTACCTTTCACATGCTGAGAAACTGTGAGAATCCCAGACTGGAGTGCAGATAATTCACTATGTAATAAAAACCTGTAAATATATATATATATATATATATATATATATATATATATAATCGTTGGTTGTTACGATAAAAAAATGTTAGTTAAATATATCATATAGGAGACACACACAGTGATATTTGAGAAGTGATATTACGTTTATTGGATTTACATAAAGTGTGCTATGATTGTTTAAATACAATTACACAGGTGCATAAATGTGGGCACTGTTGTCATTTTATTGATTCCAATTATGAGAAAGTATTTAAGGGGGTCAGTTGTAAGTTTCCCAGCTCTTTTAACTTTCTCTGAAGAGTAGCAACATGGGGGTCTCAAAACAACTCTCAAATGACCTAAAGACAAAGATTGTTCACCATCATGGTTTAGGGGAAGGATACAAAAAGCTGTCTTCGAGATTTCAGCTGTCTGTTTCCACAGTTAAGAACATATTGAGGAAATGGAATACCACAGGCTCAGTTCAAGTTAAGGCTCGAAGTGGCAGACCAAGAAATTCTCTTAAACATAAGCGACGAACGGTGAGAACAGTCAGAGTCAACCCACAGACCAGCACTAAAGACCTACAACATCATCTTGCTGCAGATGGAGTCACTGTGCATCATTCAACCATTTGGTGCACTTTACACAATGAGAGGCTGTATGCGAGAGTGATGCAGAGGAAACCTTTTCTCCGCCCACAGCACAAACAGACCCACTTAAGGTATGCTAAAGCACATTTGGACAAGGCAGCTTCATTTTGGAATTAGGTCGGTGCTGTGGACTGATCAAACTAAAATTGAGCTATTTGGGCATTACAAGGGGTGTTATGCATGGTGAAAAAACAAGACAGCATTCCAAGAAAAACGCCTGCTACCTACAGTAAAATATGATGGTGGTTCCATCATGCTGTGGGGCTGTGTGGCCAGTGCAGGGACTGGGAATCTTGTCAAAGTTGAGAGACGCATGGATTCCTCTCATTATCAGCAGATTCTGGAGACTAATGTCCAGGAATCAGTGACACAAAGCTGAAGCTGCGGCGGTGCTGGATCAACAAGACAACAACGCTAAACACCTCTCAAACTCCACTAAGGCATTCAGGCAGAGGAACAAGTACAACATTCTGGAATGGCCATCTCAGTCCCCAGACTTGAATATAATTGAAAATCTGTGGTGTGAGTTAAAGAGAGATGTCAATGCTCAGAAGCTATCAAACCTGAATGAACTAGAGATGTGTTGTAAAGAGGAATGGTCCAAAATACCTTCAACCAGAATCCAGACTCTCATTGGAACCTACAGGAAGCGTCTAGAGGCTGTAATTTCTGCAAAAGGAGGATCTACTAAATATTGATTTCATTTCTTTTTGCGGTGCCCAAATTTAAGCACCTGCCCAATGTTGTTTAAACAATTATTGTACACTTTCTGTAAATCCAATAAACTTTATTTCACCAGTCAAATATCACTGTGTGTGTCTCCTATTTGACATATTTAACTGACATTTTTTTTTGTAACAACCAGCGATTCATACAGCAAAATCATGACGCTTGACAAGGTTGCCCAAACTTTCGCATCCCACTGTGTGTGTGTATATATACATCTCTCTCTCTCTCTCTCTCTGTATATATATATATATATATATATATATATATATATATATATATATATATATATATATATATATATATATATATATATATATATATATATATATATATATATATATATATATATATACTGTATATGTATATATACATACAAACATCACTTCCTGGTTAGCGGCTATGTTTTTTGTTTGTAAACACTGCCTAAAACTGGCGATTAAAAGCCAGGATCGCGGCGGGGAGCTACAGAAACGGCAAAGCATGATCCAGGAGATCACAGTGACTCGATTGGTATGTTTTTATTGTACAAATCGGACAGTACAGATTCTCTTTAATGGAACTAGCAGTTGACTATGAGAATTCGATAATGTACAGAGTATTAAGACTAGCTCTGTGGTTCCCTCTCCTACAGTTTTTACCCCAGGCATCTGACTGGTATGCCTATGCCTGAAAAAAGCCCCGATTGCTTATTTGGCTATTTTGCTGTCTGCTTGCTGAGATTGCTTCAGTCTGCTTCTGGACCAACTTCAAGTCCAGGCACTCCTGACATTCCTAGACATGAACATTCTTTCTCTAGTTTCGGGAAATCCACACTACGAGTTGCAGGGAGGTTGATCTTACACATTGCATCTGACACTGAGGTACATTATGACAGAAAGTTAAAGAGAAACTCCAACCAAGAATTGCCCTTGATGCTGGGCATACACGACCTGTTTCTGGATGCAATTATGCACCGGATCGAGCCGCTGGCTCGATGCCGGCGCATCCCCGCTCATCCGCGCGGATCGATTCCCACTATTGTCCACCGGCGGGGATCGAGTGGGGAATCTATCTGGCAGGTCATCGGACCTGTCGGATATTATCAATCGAGCCCATCAGCGGCTCGATTGATAAGGAAAGACAGTGCCCAGCATTATCCCAATCAGTAGCTGATACCCCCTTTTACATGAGAAATCTATTCCTTTTCACAAACAGACCATCAGGGGGTGCTGTATGACTGATATTGTGGTGAAATCCCTCCCACAAGAAACAAGAAAAGTACGTACTTTTGGCAGTTTCCTGTCTGTGAACCTTGCTGCATTGTGGGAAATAGCTGTTTACAGCTGTTTCCAACTGCCAAAAAACATGCAGCAGCTACTTGCCAACAGTAAAAATGTCACCATGTAATAAATGTCACCATGTAATAAATGTCAGAATGTAAATCAGGGATTTAAAAGATTTTACAACGGCAAACACTGACTAAATCATTTATACATCATTATTGTAAAAATGAACCACTTTTGTTATTACATTATTTTCACTGGAGTTCCTCTTTAAGATACATGCTCACATATACAAAAGAAATGCTCACATATACAACACAGACAGCAAGAAACTCTAGTCTAGCCACTTCCCATACTAATTGTTATTTCCTGGAGCCAGGCTGTAAAGATTGCAGAAAACAGAGGGTGCACTGCATTACTGTGGCTATACCCATAAAAACAACCTATTCATGTATTTCAGTGGATGTCTTTTGGGAAAGGCACTGAAATAAGCTGTATGGCTTCATAAGTTTTCAAAGTTTTCCACCCGCAAGCGCTTTTGCCGCCAGCGAGAGCGGCAGTACTTTGCCTCTAAAATTAAAAAGCAAACGAGTAAAACAGAAAATAGAAAAAGCAGGACAATAAAACCGATATTTATTGTGCAAATAACTGCGTTTGCATGAAGCCGGTATGGGCGCATTCCGAGAGATTATTGGCCTTCCGACAGGCTTCCCCAGCCGCGCCGTGTGTATTGGCTATTTAAGTTAAACACTAACAGCTAATGCACGAGGTATAATCTCACTTTTATGACATCTAATTCTGCTGATATATTCCAGTTTTCTCGTGGCTTGGGGGGAAGTGTGACCTTCTTTCTGCTTTATGGCTGCAATGACATTTTTTTGCTACTTGTGCGGCTCAAGATGTATTTATATCTTAAATAAGTGAAACTAAAAGTGGAGAATTCAGGTAATCTTCAGGCCAGTTTTACACTTGGCTCCGCCCCCTCGCATCGCACCGCACAAAATGTCGATCATATGACCCTGCGGAAGAGTGCGCAGACAGGGTCATATGCATAGCGCCACTCCCACACACACACACGCCTCTCGCTCTAACGTACTCACTGCTGAACAGGAAGTACGTTACTGGTTCTCCCCATCATATTCCAGCTGTTCAGGAACAAGAGAACTAGGCCATTTGGAAAACAGCACCACACATATATAGTATTCAAAAATATATGCAAATTTTATTCAGTACAATACAGAACATCACTATAATATAAAACAATGAAAACATTCATGCCGTCTGTAGCATCAATAATATAAGCATTAGAAAAGTGACATGAGTGTAAAGCGCTCAAAAATTGTATACATATAAGCAATACATTGCATAGCCCCAGGGGTGCTCAAAAAAGAGCTACCCACTGGGCTTGAACCCGGGTTCAGTATATTGCTAGGATACCAGTGATAATGTGCAAAAAAAAATTCCTAGTGACAATAGATAAACCACTAATGATGAAACACACAATGTGCTATCAATATGATGCAAAATATAAAAAAGATGCAATATGATCAAACCAGAATAATGTGAATATACAATTAGACCTATGAGGCTGAAACACACATTCCCAATATGTGACTATGATACCGCATACTGCGCAAGTAATAGAGTGGACAAAAGAGCAATATACTAAGGAGAGGGGACCCCAGGCGGATGTCTCCACCGGTTCTGCGACTATTACGCCGCTTTATCAAGAGCTGGGGAATTTCTGTGGGCTAAAATGGCGAAGAACGCCAAGTTATATAGCGAGCAGGGCGGGCATCACATGTCCACGTGACGCGCACACATGTCCGCGTGATGCGTACGCCTCAAACATGACGCGCACGCGTCACACAATCCGCCTGACCAATCGCGCACACATGTCCGCGTGACGCGTACACGTCACATGACGCGCACAGGTCACATGATCCGCCTCACCAATCACGCCACAGTGGGCTGGACGGAGAAGGAGGAAGAGGCCAGGAGAGATCACGCTGGAGCGCAAACAGGAAGTAAGTATAACTACAATAACTATAAGCGAGACACCAGCAATTGAATGTGATTAACACATGATTAACAAAGAAACTATTCCATAAATGTGTGTCTCAGCCTTCATAACCTAAAAATACAGAAAGAATTAAAGACTATTATTGGCCTGAGGAAGCAGGCTTAGACATGTGAAACGCATTGCCTGTGCTTAATAACAGAAATATTTTGTTGTTACAAAGATTTTGTTATTTGAGGTAAGCTACCTCCCTTTGTTTCGTTTTTATTTGTTTTTAAGAATTTTATACACAGCAGGGCGCCTCTTTCACCCATATTGTGACCTTCTAATATCTGTTCAGGGATCTGTCCAGAGCCATGTTCGGGGCATAACTAGTAGGAGGGAGCAGCACTGGCTACTGCAGGGGGCCCAGAGATGTGGAGGGGCCCCAACTATTACCCTTCCCTTTCTCTGATACTCCAGATCAGGTGGTTTTGTGGCTACACTTGTTATGGGTATGAAAATCCTGATGGCCACACTTGTTTTATGCCCCTTGTGAGATGGGCTCCCAGGCTGTGAGGGGCACCAAGGGGAGGAAAAGGAAGGGTTGTGCACATTAAAGGGAATCTTAGGGCTTGTTCACACCAAGGGTGTTTTAGCCTTTTTTCAACCGCTGGCGATTTTCAAAATCGCCCTAAAAGCGATTGTGCAATGATTCCCTATGAGAGAGTTCACATCTGAGCAGTCCGATTCCGATGCGCTCAGCAAAGCGCTGCCTGTGCCATTTTTGGGGTAATTTACTTCAATGGAAAGTAAAGGGAAATCGCAAAGCGCTTGAAAAAACGCGTTGTATAGCAATTTCCTCAGCGCTTTCATGAATAAATACGTTGTATTTATTCATTTCTGGGTGAAAGAGTCCACTTCCTGACCGACATCAGGAAGTGAACAAACAGAACCGCTCTGCAAAAACACATAGCAAAGCTCTTTATACAAAATCGAAGTGCGCAGGCAAGTGCCGGGAGGGGGAAAAATTGCGAAAGGCTTCAGCGATTTCGATTTTACGTGTCAACAAAGCCTGAGAGTGATATAGTTGTTTGCTTTTAAATAATATCAGTTGCTTGGTAGTCCGGCTGATCTCTTTGGCTGCAGTAGTGACTGAATCACACACCTGAAACAAGCATGCAGCTAATCCAGTCTGACTTCAGTCAGAGCACCTGATCTGCATGCTTGTTCAGGGGCTGTGGCTAAAAGTATTAGAGTCACAGCATCAGCGGGAGAGTCAGGCAACTGGTATTGTTTTATTCATTTTAAAAGGAATAATCCATACTAGCCAACCCGCGTCGTAGCATACGCCGCATCTATCTATCTAATAGAGTACGTGCCTCAACCTTGATGCAAGAAGAAGTAGGCTTTCCATGAGAAAATGTATGCGTGCTCAAACACCAAGTTTAACCCTAGCAAGTCTGGCTTTGCAAATCCGGCCTAATTGGCTATTCATGAGGCAATGCTCATGCAAATATGCATTTGCTTTCGCATGCCAAACTATACAGGGTCCAAAAACCAATACTGCAAAGTGCTCTCTCGCTGCCTGGGAACCACAGCGGCACCCCGGAGTGGGAGGCTGGGTGGCGCAGCCGCCCCCCCCCCCCCCCCCCCCAAGCGTGGCCAGCGCTGGGGAGAGCCGTCCGCACCCACCTCCTAATATTAAAAACAGCCACTTACCTTAACGTCCATTAGGTTCTGCTACATGCGCATTAATTTTCTCATGGAAAGCATTTTGCGCAGTTTGTATCCTGTGGAGGCAGGTGGTGGATGGCTTGCTCCGGTGGTGTGAACCCTGGAGTGAGTGCGCCTGTCCTCCCCCCCCCCCTCTGGAGTGCTGTATGTGAGCCAGCCCTGAGCTCTAAAGCTCGGGGTGACCCATGCTTCTCTCCTTTCTCATGTGGTGCCCCCAAATTAATGCGCATGTAGCAGAACGCAATGGACGTTAAGGTAAGTGCCTGTTTTTAATATTGGGAGGTGGGTGCAGACGGCTCTCCCCGGCGCTGGCCACACTTGGGGGGGGGGTCATCCACGCCATCCAGCCTCCCCCTACGGGGTGCCGCTGTGGTTTCCAGGCAGTGAGAGAGCCTGGGACCCTGCGGTCCCCCCAGTTGTATAAAAAGGGGGCATTGGGAATCCTCCCCGTGGCGCTCCTGGAGGCCTGGAGCACACCAAAAACTGCTAGCAGATCCGCAAAATGCTAGCAGATTTTGAAACGCTTTTTCTTATTTTTCTGTAGCATTTCACCTAGCATTTTGCGGTTTTGTAAAGCGTTTTTGGTGTAGTAGATTTCATATATTGTTACAGTAAAGCTGTTACTGAACAGCTTCTGTAACAAAAACGCCTGCAAAACCGTTCTGAACTGCCGTTTTTCAGAGCGGTTTGCGTTTTTCCTATACTTTACATTGGAGGCAGAAACGCCTCCGCAATCCAAAAAATGCCTCACCTCGGGAGTATGAGTTTCAGCAAAACGCCTCCTGCTCTGGTGTGCACCAGCCCATTGAAATACATTACCCAAGCGTATCCGCAGCCGCAAGTGGATCGCAAAACGCTGCCGAACCGCTCTGGTGTGCACTAAGCTGGATAGTGCTAATGTAGCATGTAGCACGGTGACTGCTTTGTGGTATTGGTTTGTGCATGCATTTGCATGAGCATTGCCTCATGAATAGCCAATTAGGCCAGATTTGCAATGTCAGACTTGCTAGGGTAAGGCCTCTTTTCCATGGACTGTGAATAGGCAGTGAAATGGCTCTCAAACTCTCTCGCTGCTGCCTGGTAACTGCTCGCTGCTGCCTGGTAACTGCTCGCTGCTGCCTGGTAACTGCTCGCTGGTGCCTGGTAACTGCTCGTTGCTGCCTGGTAACTGCTCGCTGCTGCCTGGTAACTGCTCGCTGCTGCCTGGTAACTGCTTGCTGCTGCCTGGTAACTGCTTGCTGCTGCCTGGTAACTGCTTGCTGCTGCCTGGTAACTGCTCGCTGCTGCCTGGTATCTGCTCGTTGCTGCCTGGTAACTGCTTGTTGCTGCCTGGTATCTGCTTGTTGCTGCCTGGTAACTGCTTGCTGCTGCCTGGTAACTGCTTGTTGCTGCCTGGTATCTGCTCACTGCTGCCTGGTAACTGCTTGCTGCTGCCTGGTAACTGCTTGTTGCTGCCTGGTATCTCCTCACTGCTGACTGATAACTGCTTGCTGCTGCCTGGTAACTGCTTGTTGCTGCCTGGTATCTGCTCACTGCTGCCTGGTAACTGCTTGCTGCTGCCTGGTAACTGTTTGTTGCTGCCTGGTAACTGCTCACTGCTGCCTGGTAACTGCTTGCTGCTGCCTGGTAACTGCTTGTTGCTGCCTGGTATCTGCTCACTGCTGACTGATAACTGCTTGCTGCTGCCTGGTAACTGCTTGTTGCTGCCTGGTAACTGCTTGCTGAGCACACAGCTCAACAGGCCGTGGAAAAGAGGCCTTAAACTTGGTGTTTGAGCACGCATAAATTTTTTCATGCAAAGTACTTCTTCTTCTTGTTTGAAGGTTGAGGCACTTAGTCTATTATATATATATAGAAGATAGATAGATAGATAGATAGATAGATAGATAGATACTTCTCAGTTTAAGATCCCATTAAGGGGGCCCTATCAAACTTTTCCTTTCCTTGGGGCATGATTTTTAGTTACGTCCCTGTCCTGCACCACATAATACCACAGTCTTCTCAGGCCGGGCGCACACATGGTAGAAACGCTTGCTTAGCGGGAAACACTGCATTTTAAGCAGCACTGTTAGTCTATGGGACGCAGAAGCACCAGCGTTGCACTTGCGATTTACAGTAAGCATTCTGCAGACGCTTCCAGTGTTACATAAGATGCAGGCTGGCTGCCAAAACGCAAATAATGAACGTCTATGGTAACGCATATGCATTGCGTTTTTCATGCGTTTTTTTATGTTTTTAATTAAAAAGTAAAGATCTCTGATGTGTTCCCGCTTCCTGTTGTCTTCCTAGTGATTTGCATAAATAAAAAAAACGCATAGAAACGCACCTGCGATTCGCACTGACAACACGCAAACGCAGACAAAACTGTAAAATCGCACTTGCGAATCGCAACTGCAAAACGCATAACACTAACGCAAACGCACCTGCGGAAAACGCTGGATTTTCACATTATGTCATATGTGAACCCAGCCTCAGGCATTGGTATGTGCACCCAGAATCCAGGATCTGGAGCAAATACAGTGCAGGAAAATAATAGTTTATCAGAACAACCAACCAGAAACCTTAACCAGGACTTTCTGCACCAATTCTGCTCGTTTTCCTTGCACTGGTTCTGATGAATCTGCCCACCCACTGCGCTTCTTACTATTACATTTTACCAAGATCTGACCGAATGTAAATAGTCAACCCTTTGTATACAGGAAACTAGCCTTGCAGCCCTCTTCCTCGCCCCATACTGGTCGCCCCATTTATAAGTAATAGTCTCACATGTTTCATGTCATGTACAGACAGGAAGACACACCTGGCACTGCTATGTGTTTGTTATCCGCTGAATAAATAGCACCTTGTCCTCCATTCTGACAGTGTGTCGCCCTGGTAACCGGGTAATTACGTGCCAACTCCTTCATAGCCATTAAAGTGGGGGAAAAGTGCATAAAAACAAATTATATGAAAGTAACCTTTTTTGTGGCGGTAATGCTAACATTAGCATAACCTTTCACGCTTCACAGGGCTGCTGATCTCCATCAGAGAAGTCACACTGCAAAGCTGTGACATATTGAATTCTATTTAAAGTGAACCTATCTCGTCGCAGAACATGACCAAACTAGTCATGTCACTGCAGAAAATACCTGTGGCTGGATTTATGTCTAGGCATCAGAGGCTGTGGCCTAGGGCGACAGGTCTTCCTGGGGGCTCCATATCTCTGCAGGATTTTCATTTTTTATTGTCCATGATACAGATGTGCTAGATCTGACCTGCCATAACTAGAGATGAAATTCAGTATATCCTGAGATAATGGGGAGGAGTGAGATCAGGCAGCAGTGATTAAAGTCACTAATGACTGAGATTGGAAGTAGGATTACATTCCAAACAAAGACGAAGGCCGTGAATTCGGTAAAGATTTCTCTTCCCAGTTCCTAGCAAAGAAAAGGTACAGCAGATACTGTACGTTGTGCATATTAACTTGTTAGATATTACTTTTTTTTTTAATTGGCACACTATATAGCCTGTGACCGTCTGGTCTAGTATAGGCACTTGAACGCAAAACCTCTTCACTGCTATGAGCTGGGTTGTGGTGTCAGTGCCAAGCCTTGTACACACACTAAACTAAAGTTGTTTGAGGCGTCTGACTTGTAAGTCGGCGATAAAACGTAGCCGTAGTGGGGGACTGTAGGATCGTTCCGTGATGGTGCAGGCACAGGGCGGCTGCAGGGGGCTGGCAGAAGCCCAGGTAAGTGAAACTTTTTTTAAAATCATTTCAGGTTTCCTTTAACTTGTTGCTGACCGCTTTACGCCAATTGGCGTGAACGCGGCAGTAGCCCCCGGACCACTCAACGCCAATTGGCATGAAGTCCTGGGGTCGGAGATTGCAGGGGATTGGGTGCGCTGATGCGGGCGCATTCCTGCTTGAATCAGTCTCCCATCGGCGATCACCGCTATGAGACTGTTAAACAGCGAAATTGCCGTCTATTTACATGGTACAGCGCTGAGATGTACGACAGCGCTGTACTCGGGACAGCCGTGTGACATGGCTGTCCCCCTATGATGCTCAGGAGCGATCCCCTCTCATAGGCTGAAGCCTATGATAGCCGATCGTTGTCATTGGCTGGGGGGGGGGAACAGGAAAATGTATTTAACGTTATCAAGCCGCGGTTGGGGACTTACCTCACAACGAGCAGAGATGCCGGCAAGAGTGGTGGGGAGCGCCGATCGTCGCAAGAACGGCAGGGAGGTGAGTGGATCCTCTTCTTTCCCCCCTGCCGCCGCAGCTGCGATGGCTGCTGATCACTCAGGGGAGATGTCAGCTGTCATATGACAGCTTAATCTCTCCCTCCGGGTGCGCACGATCGCATCGGGAGCGGAAATGGCGGGCCGGCGTAGATTCTACGCCGCATCAGGCTAGAACAGCCACAAGTGCGGTATAGAATCTAATGCATGCGGTCCTCAAAAAGTTAAAAAATATAAACAAACAAAAATCAAACAAACAAACAAACAAAAAACACTGCATGAGCAATCACAGCTTTCTGTTAGTGGGCAGAAAAGGAAGGTGAGGATCACTTGTTTGCTGAGTTGTACGGCCCTGCAGTGAGGCCTTAAAGCTGCAGTGGCCTAATTAGTAAAAAAAAATAGCCTGCTCACCAGGGGGGTGTAAGCCTACGGTCCTTAAGGGGTTAGCCTGGCAAACTAGTTATCAGAGGTGTCTGAGATTGATTTCAGTGATCAAAAGAGCCCTGAGACATAATACCATCCATGAATTTAATTGAAAAACAAATTATTTAATCTTTATGACACTTAAATACAATTTGCATACCATAATAATTTGGAACGCAGTGTAAATGTTAATGGCTAGATTTAGGCAGTCATACTTACAAGCGGTGGTGCAAATTCAGACCCTTCACTAAGGAAGCAGTAGATTTGGGCGCATGAGAGAAGTGGACAAAAAGGGCGCCCCATTCACTTCCATTATAAATATCGTTTAATAGGCGCCGAACAGGGAAAAAAAGGCGCCGGAGATTATTAACGTTTTAACAAACGGCGCCCGGAGATTTTTAAGGATTTATAACTATGCTTGTGATGATTTAACTTTACAAAATGAGCCCGTGACGAATAACGTTTATGAAGATACTAAATCACTATTTCTAAAACATTTCTAAAACATTATTATCCACCCAAAAAAATAATTTACATTTTTTTATTTACATTTTTTATTTATTAATGTCTGTAAAACATTATTATCCATAGGGGGTCTTAGGTTTAGGCACCAACTGGGGGGTCTTAGGTTTAGGCACCAACAGGGGGGTCTTTAGCTTTAGGCACCAACAGGGGGTCTTAGGTTTAGGCACCAACAGGGGGGTCTTAGGTTTAGGCACCAACAGGGGGGTCTTAGGTTTAGGCACCAACAGGGGGGTCTTAGGTTTAGGCACCAACTGGGGGGTCTTAGGTTTAGGCACCAACTGGGGGGTCTTAGGTTTAGGCACCAACAGGGGGGTCTTAAAGAGACTCCGTAACAAAAATTGCATCCTGTTTTTTATCATCCTACAAGTTCCAAAAGCTATTCTAATGTGTTCTGGCTTACTGCAGCACTTTCTGCTATCACCATCTCTGTAATAAATCAATGTATCTTTCCCTTGTCAGACTTGTCAGCCTGTGTCTGGAAGGCTGCCAAGTTCTTCAGTGTTGTGGTTCTGCTATGCACTCCCCCCTCAGGGGGGAAAGAAACACACAAATGATCTCTTGAGATTCAAAAGGAAGGCTGTATACAGCCTGCTTGTGTATGGATGTATTTTCTATGTGTGGACATACTGTACATCAACCTACTTCCTGTTTTGGTGGCCATTTTGTTTGTTTATAAACAAACTTTTTAAAACTGTTTTTAACCACTTTTAATGCGGCGGGGAGCGGCGAAATTGTGACAGAGGGGAATAGGAGATGTCCCCTAACGCACTGGTATGTTTAATTTTGTGCGATTTTAACAATACAGATTCTCTTTAAGTTTAGGCACCAACAGGGGGTCTAGGGGTTAGGGATAGGTACAGGGAGGGTTTTTAATAAACGTAAATATAAGTTTCACTTTACAAACAGGGAAGATTAACGTTTTAAGAATTGCCGATCTCATACACATTATTTAGTGATTTATAAATTCTTAAAACACTATTTCTAAACGAAATTCTACACAATATTTCTATAAACGATATTTCCATTTAACGTTTATACCACGCGCCCTTTTTTCCCGACGCCCTTTTCGTACGTACGCCTTCACTAAAGCTGGATACACACTTGAGATTACTGTTGCCTGGCAGGGATTGAGACATAAATCCCTTGGGCGACAGTTCAGGGCTGAGGATGCACAAACAGATTTTCCTTTAAAGAGAACCTGAACTGAAAATTAAAAGTCAAAATAAAAAAATACGTCATACTTACCTCCTGTGTAGTCTATTTATCAATCTCTTTTTCCTCCCCTGCGTCCTATTTGTCTGCTGTGATCAATGGAATTCTCTGTCCTCCATTTTGAAAATGGCCATTACTCCATAACGGCTTCCTGGTCAGCACACTTTTAAGCTGTAATATCACCCACTTGAGCCATAGGGAAACATGGACATTACCTTGCACGTTCAGTTGTAACTGACAGCAGCTGATATATAACTGACAGCAACTGCCATATTTCAGTTCTGACAACATATTGTCAGAACTGGAAGCGATCACTGTAAGAAGAAAATGGTGAGCTTACAGTGACTCACTGACAGTGAGGTTATTATGTAATATTCATTTGCAGGTACATCATGTGTTTATTTGAAATAATTTTACTCAGTTCAGGTTTCCTTTAACCTCCTTGCCGGTTATCCCGAGCTCAGCTCGGGGTAACCTGCGCAGGAGGATTTCTCAGGCCCTGCTGGGCCGATTTCTATCAAATAAAAAAAAGCACACGCAGCCGACACTTTGCCAGCCGCGTATGCTACCTGATCACCGCCGCAGCGTGCAGCGGCGATCCGCCGCGTGCAGTGGCGAAAGAGGGTCCCCCCAGCCGCCCGAGCCCAGCGCAGCCGGAACAAACAGTTCCGGCCAGCGTTAAGGGCTGGATCGGAGGCGGCAGACGTCAGGACGTCGGCTGACGTCCATGACGTCACTCCGCTCGTTGCCATGGCGACGAGGAAAGCGAAACAAGGAAGGCCACTCATTGCGGCCTTCCTTGTTACTTCTGATCGCCGGAGGCGATCAGAAGTGCGCATACGGAGCGTTTTATTTTATAAAAACCCTCCCGCAGCCGCCCTGGCGATCTTAATAGAACGCCAGGGAGGTTAAAGGGGAC
>NC_090651.1:62697993-62755493 GCF_040937935.1 Hyperolius riggenbachi
CCAAACAGTGCCAAATAGTTGAATGCTGGGAGTTCTTTTTATCTATAATATATTCCTCCTCTTCCATTTATTTCCCTGCCTAGCTGCTTATCAGCAACACCCTCTGATTACTTGTGTTTACAAGCAAGGCTGAGGTGACTCAGTGATTGGATGTGTAAATAAAAAAGAGACAGTGCAGTTGTTAGTATACACCTCAGTTGGAGTGTCTGAAGACTCTGGGAGGAGGGCAGCTAATGAATACACAATGAGCAAGAGAAGGGGGGGGGGGAACAAGAGTCAGGGAGGATATGATGTCAGCATTAGCTTGGCAAGATGGCCACTGCCTAGAATAGGATTTTCTGCTTTTCCTTTATAAAATTCAAAGGAATCATTACGTGGATAGCACAATACATCTGTTATGTAAGTAGAAGTAGTATTTATCTAACTTATATATGTGTTTTTTATTTCTAGGTTAGCATGGGTGTCGCTTGTTCTTTAAGAAGACAATTCTATATTGCAACATTAGAAATTAACTGGATTAAAGGTGACCACATTTAATCTTTTCTTTTCTTTTTTTTTTCTTTTAATGAATACAATTAATTTTATAGATTGGACTTTTGCTCCGTGTGCCACACATGGACATTTAATTTTAATGGAATCAAAACTATAATACTGGAATAAACTGAACAGAATTTATTACCGCATTAATGAAAAACTCCAGAAGCTGAGGAAAAGGACATGCCTTCAGTCCAGCCCTATACAATGTAGGGATTTATGGCAAACCATGTACAGTCTGCTTACATATAAGCATGTATGTGCATGAGGCTACTTTCATAGCTTACATATAAGCCAGTATGTGCGTGAGACTACTTTCATAGCTTACATATAAGTATGTATGTGCGTGAGACTACTTTCATAGCTTACATATAAGCATGTATGTGCGTGAGGCTACTTTCATAGCTTACATATAAGCATGTATGTGCGTGAGGCTACTTTCATAGCTTACATATAAGCATGTATGTGCGTGAGACTACTTTCATAGCTTACATATAAGCATGTATGTGCGTGAGGCTACTTTCATAGCTTACATATAAGCCAGTATGTGCGTGAGACTACTTTCATAGCTTACATATAAGCATGTATGTGCGTGAGACTACTTTCATAGCTTACATATAAGCATGTATGTGCGTGAGGCTACTTTCATAGCTTACATATACTGTATGCATGAATGTGTGTGAGGCTACTTTCATAGCTTACATATAAGCATGTATGTGCATGAGGCTACTTTCATAGCTTACATATAAGCATGTATGTGCGTGAGGCTACTTTCATAGCTTACATATAAGCGTGTATGTGCGTGAGGCTACTTTCATAGCTTACATATAAGCATGTATGTGCGTGAGGCTGCTTTCATAGCTTACATATAAGCAAGTATGTGCGTGAGGCTACTTTCATAGCTTACATATTAGCGTGTATGTGCGTGAGGCTACTTTCATAGCTTACATATAAGCATGTATGTGCGTGAGGCTACTTTCATAGCTTACATATAAGCATGTATGTGCGTGAGGCTACTTTCATAGCTTACATATAAGCATATATGTGCGTGAGACTACTTTCATAGCTTACATATAAGCGTGTATGTGCGTGAGGCTACTTTCATAGCTTACATATAAGCATGTATGTGCGTGAGGCTACTTTCATAGCTTACATATGAGCATGTATGTGCGTGAGACTACTTTCATAGCTTACATATAAGCATGTATGTGCGTGAGGCTACTTTCATAGCTTACATATAAGCATGTATGTGCGTGAGGCTACTTTCATAGCTTACATATAAGCCAGTATGTGCATGAGGCTACTTTCATAGCTTACATATAAGCATGTATGTGCATGAGACTACTCTCATAGCTTACATATAAGCCAGTATGTGCATGAGGCTACTTTCATAGCTTACATATAAGCATGTATGTGCATGAGGCTACTTTCATAGCTTACATATAAGCATGTATGTGCGTGAGGCTACTTTCATAGCTTACATATAAGCATATATGTGCGTGAGGCTACTTTCATAGCTTACATATAAGCATGTATGTGCGTGAGGCTACTTTCATAGCTTACATATAAGCATATATGTGCGTGAGGCTACTTTCATAGCTTACATATAAGCGTGTATGTGCGTGAGGCTACTTTCATAGCTTACATATAAGCATGTATGTGCGTGAGGCTACCTTCATAGCTTACATATAAGCATGTATGTGCGTGAGGCTACTTTCATAGCTTACATATAAGCATAGTTGTGCGTGAGGCTACTTTCATAGCTTACATATAAGCGTGTATGTGCATGAGACTACTCTCATAGCTTACATATAAGCATGTATGTGCGTGAGGCTACTTTCATAGCTTACATATAAGCATGTATGTGCGTGAGGCTACTTTCATAGCTTACATATAAGCATATATGTGCGTGAGGCTACTTTCATAGCTTACATATAAGCATGTATGTGCGTGAGGCTACTTTCATAGCTTACATATAAGCCAATATGTGCGTGAGGCTACTTTCATAGCTTACATATAGGCATGTATGTGCGTGAGGCTACTTTCATAGCTTACATATAAGCATGTATGTGCGTGAGGCTACTTTCATAGCTTACATATAAGCATGTATGTGCGTGAGGCTACTTTCATAGCTTACATATAAGCATATATGTGCGTGAGGCTACTTTCATAGCTTACATATAAGCATAGTTGTGCGTGAGGCTACTTTCATAGCTTACATATAAGCATGTATGTGCGTGAGGCTACTTTCATAGCTTACATATAAGCATGTATGTGCGTGAGGCTACTTTCATACTTGCATATAAGCATATATATGCGTGAGGCTACTTTCATAGCTTACATATAAGCATGTATGTGCGTGAGGCTACTTTCATAGCTTACATATAAGCATGTATGTGCGTGAGGCTACTTTCATAGCTTACATATAAGTCAGTATTTGCGTGAGGCTACTTTCATAGCTTACATATAAGCATGTATGTACGTGAGGCTACTTTCATAGCTTACATATAAGCAAGTACAGTGGGTTGCAAAAGTATTCGGCCCCCTTGAAGTTTTCCACATTTTGTCACATTACTGCCACAAACATGCATCAATTTTATTGGAATTCCACGTGACAGACCAATACAAAGTGGTGTACATGTGAGAAGTGGATAGAAAATCATACATCATTCCAAACATTTTTTACAAATAAATAACTGCAAAGTGGGGTGTGCGTAATTATTCGGCCCCCTGAGTCAATACTTTGTAGAACCACCTTTTGCTGCAATTACAGCTGCTAGTCTTTTAGTGTATGTCTCTACCAGCTTTGCACATCTAGAGACTGAAATCCTTGCCCATTCTTTTTTGCAAAACAGCTGCAGCTCAGTCAGATTAGATGGACAGCGTTTGTGAACAGCAGTTTTCAGATCTTGCCACAGATTCTCGATTGGATTTAGATCTGGAGTTTGACTGGGCCATTCTAACACATAGATATGTTTTGTTTTAAACCATTCCATTGTTGCCCTGGCTTTATGTTTAGGGTCATTGTCCTGCTGGAAGGTGAACCTCCGCCCCAGTCTCAAGTCTTTTGCAGTCTCCAAGAGGTTTTCTTCCAAGTTTGCCCTGTATTTGGCTCAATCCATCTTCCCATCAACTCTGACCAGCTTCCCTCTCCCTGCTAAAGAGATGCACCCCCCGAGCATGATGCTGCCACCACCATATTTGACAGTGGGGATGGCGTGTTCAGAGTGATGTGCAGTGTTAGTTTTCTGCCACACATAGCGTTTTGCATTGTGGCCAAAAAGTTCCATTTTGGTCTCATCTGACCAGAGCACCTTCTTCCACATGGTTGCTGTGTCCCCCACATGGCTTGTGGCAAACTGCAAATGGGACTTCTTATGCTTTCTGTTAACAATGCCTTTCTTCTTGCCACTCTTCCATAAAGGCCAACTTTGTACAGTGCATGACTAATAGTTGTCCTATGGACAGAGTCTCCCACCTGAGCTGTAGATCTCTGCAGCTCGTCCAGAGTCACCATGGGCCTCTTGACTGCATTTCTGATCAGCGCTCTCCTTGTTCAGCCTGTGAGTTTAGGTGGGTGGCCTTGTCTTGGTAGGTTTACAGTTGTGCCATACTCCTTCCATTTCTGAATGATCGCTTGAACAGCGCTCTGTGGGATGTTCAAGGCTTTTGGAAATCTTTTTGTAGCCTAAGCCTGCTTTAAATTTCTCAATAACTTTATCCCTGACCTGTCTGGTGTATTCTTTGGACTTCATGGTGTTGTTGCTCCCAATATTCTCTTAGACAACCTCTGAGGCCCTCACAGAGCAGCTGTATTTGTACTGACTTTAGATAACCCACAGGTGCACTCTATTTAGTCATTAGCACTCATCAGGCAATGTCTATAGGCAACTGACTGCACTCAGATCAAAGGGGGCCAAATAATTATGCACACACCACTTTGCAGTTATTTATTTGTAAAAAATGTTTGGAATCATGTATGATTTTCGTTCCACTTCTCACATGTACACCACTTTGTGTTGGTCTTTCATGTGGAACTCCAATAAAATTGATTCATGTTTGTGGCAGTAATATGACAAAATGTGGAAAACTTCAAGTAGGCTGAATACTTTTGCAACCCACTGTATGTGCGTGAGGCTACTTTCATAGCTTACATATACTGTATGCATGAATGTGCGTGAGGTTACTTTCATAGCTTACTGTAATGAATAGCGACATAGCAGCGGCGGTGAATGGCGTTACCACCGCAGCTGCTTCTCTGCCTGCCAGTCTTCCCGCACCTCGGGCGTCTAGCACGCCGAGGACGGGTGTCTCTGCTGTTCACAGGGGTGCATTAGCGCGTGTGTGCGCTCACCGTCAGGATCTTTATGCCAGGAGGAGGCGCGTCAGCTGACCGGCTGGTCGGCTGACGTCACAGGGCATGCTCGCCGCCGCTAATTGGTTGAGGTGCGGTGGGCGTGCCTCAGTGGTCTCCTCCGCTTCTTAAGCACGGCGGATTCAGTAGCAACTTGTCTGCTGTTGCGAATACTTCGTATTAGCGCTCAGACCTTAGATAGATCCGGTGTGCTTTGATCCGGGAGGAAACCGGGGATTTCACACAGTGATAGGATTGTTTGATAGCCATGATTATAATTGAAAATTGTATTATCTGTTATGACTCTTGCTTGTTCTGACTATTCTTACTCTCAGTGATTTTGTACTTCTGCCGATCTGATCTTGCTGCCGACTCTGCCTGCTATAACCTTCTTGTCTTTGCCTTCTGACTTTGTACCGTATCTGCCAGCCTGTTGCCAAACTCTGCTAGTCTGACTACTCTACTTTCACCAGAAGGCCCTAGTCTCTGGTGAGGGGTCTGGTACTGTTAGTGCCCACCAGCTCCTCTGATGTGGCATAGTCAAACCTATCAGTACTATTGTTGCACCAAGCACTACACCTATCTACACTCTTTGCTATTGGTTGCCTCCTCAGCTCTTGTATATCTGTATTATAGGTGATTCTGCAGATCACCATATAATCAGGCATATATCTGCATTATAGGTGATACTGCAGATCACCTAATAATAAGAACTCTGTTAATGCTGACACCAATCGTTACACTTACATATAAACATATGTGTGCGTGAATAAAAAAAACTTGAGGACATGATTGCTTCAAATGTGCTGTATTATTGACCACAATATTAACCACCCTGGCGTTCTGATTAAATCGCCAGGGTGGCTGCGGGAGGGTTTTTTTTAAATAAAAAAAAAACTATTTCATGCAGCCAACTGAAAGTTGGCTGCATGAAAGCCCACTAGAGGGCGCTCCGGAGGCGTTCTTCCGATCGCCTCCGGCGCCCATAATAAACAAGGAAGGCCGCAATGAGCGGCCTTCCTTGTTTTGCTTATATCGTCGCCATAGCGACGAGCGGAGTGACGTCATCGACGTCAGCCGACGTCCTGACGTCAGCCGCCTCCGATCCAGCCCTTAGCGCTGGCCGGAACTTTTTGTTCCGGCTGCGCAGGGCTCAGGCGGCTAGGGGGGCCCTCTTTCGCCGCTGCTCGCGGCGAATCGCCGCAGAGCGGCGGCGATCAGGCAGCACACGCGGCTGGCAAAGTGCCGGCTGCGTGTGCTGCTTTTTATTTCATTAAAATCGGCCCAGCAGGGCCTGAGCGGCAGCCGCTGGCGGTGTTGGACGAGCTGAGCTCGTCCAGACCGCTCAGCTGGTTAAATACACACAATACAACCACCCCCAAGAATTGCACTACCCCTTACATAAAAACCCTGGAGCAGGTGATCACCTGTACTATTCCCCCATAACCCCACATGCCTCTGAGTTCACACCCTGCCGGCCGGCATAGCAAATAATGGACACAGTCCACATCCAAGAAGGGTTTCAATGACAATTTCCTTCAGCTTGCCCCCAGCCGGGCACCTGTTTTCCACAGTCTCAGATCAACAGTGACAATCCTTAAGTAGCATGCTGCATGTTAGTAGAGGTTAGGGAGAACGACTCACCACTTCACCAGTCGGATACAAATTCACATGCATTACAGGTTAGTCCGTAGTGACCCTCCCCAGTGCACTTGGGGGGTTCCCTTGGTAGCCGCTAGTCCCCTTTCACTTTATCGCCGGTGTCAGCCGGTCATACACTCACGTGTCCCATGTTTGTGGGCGTCCCCGCTTTCAACACATGACCTCCAGCATTGCTGACTTGGGTCCGCTAAGCCGCACACTCCTGTCCCCGGCTCCACGCTACACGCCGGGCAGTTCCAGCGGCTCAGAAGGGACTCGTACTTCCGCGGTTGCTCACTACGGCAGCCTGGATGTTCCAATTTTAGCCAACGTGTTTCATCAAATTCTTTTGACTTTCTCAAGGCAAATACACATACGCAGTGCTCCCTCTTGTGGGCCTTTTTATAGTTGCAGGTATCTCCTTTGGAGAAAAAAAAAATCTTCCGGCTATTTGTGCTCTTTACTGGCATCTTGTGGGCATTTATATTATGACATCCTGAGTTATTAAATAAACAACCCAAACTGGATTTGTCCACTATAACACCCTTCATAGCGTTCCTACTGCCAATTTGACACCTCAGATACCTTTCCATTTACCTGTTCTCAACCTTTTAAATCCCACCTCTTTCTGGAGCATCCCATATCTTATCAAATTACTTTAAAATACATGTAAACCTCGGTGGAGGGAGGGGACCCTACAGCCCCAAAGGGGAAAGCCACCACAGCATGGCCACCCTACACACAAACATAATTTTTGAACAGGTTAGGGACCTGGATATCACGCCTAGAGGAAAACCCCCAAATTAAAGTCTACATTAATTCCTAGCGGGGCACGTGTGTTGCATTTGTATATCCATATACATTCTTTTTGCAACAACACTTTGTCAAAATCCTCCCCCCCCCCTAGGGCTAATGTTTAGCTTGTATATCCCTCTGAATCTTAAACCCCTAGGGTCACTGTCGTGGAATTCCAAGAAATGCTGTGCCACTGCACTATCAACATTTTTTGCTAATATTTCAGCAAATGGGGGCCCTCTGGAAAGAGTAGCCCAATATGTAGAAAAGAAATTGAAGCCAATGGTGGTCTCTCTGCCCTCCTACGTTAGAGATACAACAGAAGTGTTGAATAAAATTGAAAAGGTGGAGTTGCCGGAGAATTGTCTCCTTGTAACCTTAGACGTGGAGTCTCTTTTTACATCCATTCCTAATGAAATAGGTTTGAGAGCAGTAGCATGGTTTATGGAAAAATATTATGGGGAGGAAGAAGAAGCCCATAATAACTATGTATTGGATTTGATGAAACTGATTTTAACAAAAAATTTCTTTCAGTTTAATGGAGAATATTACCAACAGCTGAGGGGCGTAGCCATGGGGGCGGCATGCTCCCCGGCCTATGCATGCCTTCACCTAGGTTTGTGGGAGATGGAGGAGGTGTATTGCATGCCGGGGTTTGGGGAGGGTGTCGCCCTCTGGCTGCGTTATATAGACGACGTGGTTATGGTATGGAAGGGCGATAGAAACAGCCTTCAGGAGTTTGTGAATTGCTTGAACTGTAATCAAAGGAACATCTTTATTACTTACACGTGTGACGAGGAAAATGTAACCTTTTTGGACCTAAAGTTGTTTAGAAGAGGGAATAATTTGTTCTCCAGTACATATAGAAAAGAAAGTGCAGGAAATACACTGCTTCATGCTTCGAGCCACCACCTGGGGTGTCAGATCAGGTCAGTGCCCACAGGGGAATTTTTGAGAATACGACGCAATTGTGCCTCAGTTGAGCTATACAAACAAGAATCAGTGATACTAAGACAGCGTTTGAAAAATAGAGGGTACTCTAATAGAATGATTAAACGAGCTTACGTGAGAGCCTTAAAAACAGATAGGAAAAATCTGGTTGAAAAGAGAGTAGAGAAGGAGGTGCAAAAAAGAGAAGAGAGAGATGAAGTAGTGAGAATTGTTACTAGGTATGGTAGCCATTGGGAACAATTGGTAGATTTACTTAAAAAAAATTGGGGAATCCTCACCTTAGATAAGGATATTGCCCAAATAGTAGGAGAGACGCCCCATGTGACGGCAAGAAGAAGCAGCAGTTTGGGGGACATGTTAACAAGAAGTGAATTTCGGAGAGATCGAAGAACTGCAAGAAAAAGGAAAGGAATGTTTAAGTGCCAGAACTGTAGATTTTGCAGATATGTACTGGAGGGAGACACTTTCCATGACAGTGGAGGCACAATTGAATATAAAATTAGAGATTACATTTCATGTGCAACCACTAGAGTTATTTACCAATTGATATGTCCATGTAATAAAATCTACATAGGAAAAACGGGGAGGGACTTGGAGACACGCATAGGGGAGCATATCAAAAATATCAAGGGAAAAAATGTTGATAGTGCAGTGGCACAGCATTTCTTGGAATTCCACGACAGTGACCCTAGGGGTTTAAGATTCAGAAGGATATAAAAGCTAAATATTAGCCCTAGGAGGGGGGATTTTGACAAAGTGTTGTTGCAAAAAGAATGTATGTGGATATACAAATGCAACACACGTGCCCCGCTAGGAATTAATGTAGACTTTAATTTGGGGGTTTTCCTCTAGGCGTGATATCCAGGTCCCTAACCTGTTCAAAAATTATGTTTGTGTGTAGGGTGGCCATGCTGTGGTGGCTTTCCCCTTTGGGGCTGTAGGGTCCCCTCCCTCCACCGAGGTTTACATGTATTTTAAAGTAATTTGATAAGATATGGGATGCTCCAGAAAGAGGTGGGATTTAAAAGGTTGAGAACAGGTAAATGGAAAGGTATCTGAGGTGTCAAATTGGCAGTAGGAACGCTATGAAGGGTGTTATAGTGGACAAATCCAGTTTGGGTTGTTTATTTAATAACTCAGGATGTCATAATATAAATGCCCACAAGATGCCAGTAAAGAGCACAAATAGCCGGAAGATTTTTTTTTTCCTCCAAAGGAGATACCTGCAATTATAAAAAGGCCCACAAGAGGGAGCACTGCGTATGTGTATTTGCCTTGAGAAAGTCAAAAGGATTTGATGAAACGCGTTGGCTAAAATTGGAACATCCAGGCTGCCGTAGTGAGCAACCGCGGAAGTACGAGTCCCTTCTGAGCCGCTGGAACTGCCCGGCGTGTAGCGTGGAGCCGGGGACAGGAGTGTGCGGCTTAGCGGACCCAAGTCAGCAATGCTGGAGGTCATGTGTTGAAAGCGGGGACGCCCGCAAACATGGGACACGTGAGTGTATGACAGGCTGACACCGGCGATAAAGTGAAAGGGGACTAGCGGTTACCAAGGGAACCCCCCAAGTGCACTGGGGAGGGTCACTACGGACTAACCTGTAATGCATGTGAATTTGTATCCGACTGGTGAAGTGGTGAGCCGTTCTCCCTAACCTCTACTAACACGCAGCATGCTACTTAAAGGGATACTGTAGGGGGGGTCGGGGGAAAATGAGTTGAACTTACCCGGGGCTTCTAATGGTCCCCCGCAGGCATCCTGTGCCCGCGCAGCCGCTCACTGATGCTCCGGCCCCGCCTCCGGTTCACTTCTGTAATTTCTGACTTTAAAGTCAGAAAACCCCTGCGCCTGCGTTGCCGTGTCCTCACTTCCCCTGATGTCACCAGGAGCGTACTGCGCAGGCACAGACCATACTGGGCTTGTGCTATACACTCCTGGTGACATCTGCGGGAACGAGGACACGGCAACGCAGGCGCAGGGGTTTTCTGACTTTAAAGTCGGAAATTCCAGAAGTGAGCCAGAGGCGGGGCCAGAGCATTGGGGAGTGGCTGCGCGGGCACAGGACGTCTGCGGGGGACCATAAGAAGCCACGGGTAAGTTCAACTCATTTTCCCCCGACCCCCTACAGTATCCCTTTAAGGATTGTCACTGTTGATCTGAGACTGTGGAAAGCAGGTGCCCGGCTGGGGGCAAGCTGAAGGAAATTGTCATTGAAACCCTTCTTGGATGTGGACTGTGTCCATTATTTGCTATGCTGGCAGGCAGGGTGTGAACTCAGAGGCATGTGGGGTTATGGGGGAATAGTACAGGTGATCACCTGCTCCAGGGTTTTTATGTAAGGGGTAGTGCAATTCTTGGGGGTGGTTGTATTGTGTGTATTTAATATTGTGGTCAATAATACAGCACATTTGAAGCAATCATGTCCTCAAGGTTTTTTATTCAGTTGTGATTCTGTGTTAGGCACAGGGAGTAGTATGTTATATATATGTGTGCGTGAGGCTACTTTTATAGCTTACATATAAGCATGTATAAGTGTGAGGCTACTTTTATAATGGTGCTTTGTGGTCCGTCGAGCAGTATAGTTGCATTCAGGCCCCGATTTACATGACAGCAGATGTCCTGGCACCCTACACTGCACGCTCCACCAACCTACAAACCCCGCCGAACTGCACCCCAAGTGTGCTGGCTGTCTCAGCTGTCACTTCTTCCTTACCCGCCATAGGAAGTTCCAGGTCTCCCTTAGCATTAGGCAGCCAGAGGTACCCTCAGTATTAAAAACGAGTGGTGCCCCTGACTGAAGTATAAGTGCACCAACACGTTAAAGTGGTAATAAGCTATAAAAATCAACATTTTGAAAACCACTGTAATGTGTTTGCTAAACTTACAACTATGTGACCCTGCCTTATAATCCTTTTATTTATAAGGATACAAGTAGTACCAGTATCATTTATATAATCAGGGCCATTCATTTACCATAAGGCACTGTAGGCGGCTCACTCCTCTCCTCGAGCGTCCCCTGCCCTCCTTCCCTATGCAGAGTCCCTAAGTGGAGCGTAAATGAGAGGTTACTCACCCAACTCTTGGCATTCCACTAACGAGATCTCACTTCATTTGGGGGCACCTTTTTAGCTACTTAATACTGAGGGTTCTTCTGGATACCTTGTGCTAAGGGACACCTGTAGCTACCTATGATTGGCGAGGGAAGTAAGGGAGAAGTGACAGCAGGGCCAGCCAGCCCACTTCCAGTGCGGTTTAACGGGTGTTCGTTGGTTCATGGAGAGTGAATTCTAGGGTGCCAAGACATCCGTGCCTATAGGTTCCAGTGATGTAAATCCGGGCCTGTATATAATAATAGTATTTTTATAGCGCTTTTCTCCCTGGGGACTCAAAGCTCTGTGACCCTGTGTTCTGTAGTCTCAAAGGCTCGCGAAAAGAGGTGGGGTTTTAGCCTTTTCTCACAGCTGTCCAGAGAAGGAGCCTTTCCCACTGACTGTGGAAGTGAGTTCCATAGAGTCGTGGCTGCATGGGAGAAGGCCTGTGCGCCAAATGTGTTTAAGGGGATCCTGGCAATAACCAAAGTCATCTTATTTGCAGAGCAGAGGGTGGGTGGACCTATTTCATTACCTAGGTCCTATCAGAGCTGGCCTTAGAGTATGCGGGGCCTGGGGCGAGTGTCATATGCGTGGCCTAGAGGCATAATTGAAGGCCATGTACCGTACCACTACAGTCACGGGCTTGTCCACCTCTAAAGCAGTATGCCTTATTATTGTTTAAAAACATGTTAAAGGCCCCTAAGCCAACCAATACAGGAACAATTACAATACGTAATGTAATCAAACTACCTATCCCTAGCTCCCCAGCCAGCCTCTACCTATCCCTAGCTTCCCATGAAACCTAGCACCAATCCCCAGCCAGTCTGAAAGCTCCAGCCTGAGCCCCCTCTAGCTCCAGTCCATGCTTGACTTACCTAAATGCCCCTGGGGCCCTCAGGCTGGAGCTCTTGCACGTTACCTTAATCAGACATTTGGGAAGCTTCATGTCAGTGCAGAAATTCATTACAAAAATGCAAACGGCATAGTACAGTAAAGCATGCTGCAGACGAAAACCTAAGCAATAAAAGGGGACGCGGTGCAAAATATAAGGTGTGTAAAACAAAATAGGAAAATCTGAGTATTTGTGAATGGCACACTGCTCAGAACACAAACAGCTAGACTTCTGTAGACCTTTCCTTCACCACCACCAAAATCAGCATGGTATGGCAGGCATGACATGCGAGGCCCTCTTCATGTGCGGGGCCTGGGGCGATCGCCCCACTTGCCACCCCCAAAGGCCGCCTCTGGGTCCTATGACTCTTAATCTTTCCATTGCCAGTGACAGAAGGCTGACAGCTGCTGGTGTGAGGTGACTGATAAGATAAGCTGCTGTTGAAACCAGTTCTGTTACTCAGAAATTCCTGTGCAGGGTTCTCAGTGGGGTACATCAAAAAAGGGCATCTGGAAAAAAGGGTGCGGGGTGTAAACGAAAAGCAGTAATACCGTTTATAAAAATATTGTGCTGTATTTCGTTTACAAAAAATGTTTTACAAATGTATAAATCATTAAATAATGTGTATGAAATCAGCAATTGTGAAAACGTTAATCTTTCCTGTTTAAAAATCGAAACGTATAATTACGTTTCTTAAAAAAACGATAATATATGTTTAATCGTTATAATTGTATATTATTGTGAATAACCTTCATTTATCGTTTCTTATTTTAATAAAATCTGAAAATATTGTTTATTACGAAGATATAAATATAACTACGTTCGTAATAGGTGTATTAAAACATTAGTAAGTATTACTAACATTTTAATAAAAAACTAAACCTAACCCTACTCTCACACAGAACCCTCCCTGTACCTATCCCTAAACCCTAGACCCCCCTAGTGGTGCCTAAACCTAAGCCCCTTGGTGGTGCCTAAACCTAAGACCCCCCTGGTGGTACCTAACCCTAAGACCCCCCTGGTGGTACCTAACCCTAAGACCCCCCTGGTGGTACCTAACCCTAAGACCCCCCTGGTGTTGCCTAAACCTAAGACTCCCCTGGTGGTGCCTAAACCTAAAACCCCCCTGGTGTTGCCTAAACCTAAGACCCCTCTGGTGGTGCCTAAACCTAAGAACCCCTGGTGGTGCCTAAACCTAAGACCCCCCTGGTGGTACCTAACCCTAAGACCCCCCTGGTGGTACCTAACCCTAAGACCCCCCTGGTGGTACCTAACCCTAAGACCCCCCTGGTGGTGCCTAACCCTAAGGCCCCCCTGGTGGTGCCTAAACCTAAAACCCCCCTGGTGTTGCCTAAACCTAAGACTCCCCTGGTGGTGCCTAAACCTAAAACCCCCCTGGTGGTGCCTAAACCTAAGACCCCCCCTGGTGGTGTCTAAACCTAAGACCCCTCTGGTGGTGCCTAAACCTAAGAACCCCTGGTGGTGCCTAAACCTAAGACCCCCCTGGTGGTGTAAATTGTACTGTAACTATACCTAACCCTACTATCACACAGAACCCTCCCTGTACCTATCCATAACCCCCAGTCACCCCTGGTGGTGCCTAAACCTAAGCCCCCCCTGGTGGTGCCTAAACCTAAGACCCCCCTGGTGGTACCTAACCCTAAGAACCCCCTGGTGGTGCCTACACCTAAGACCCCCCTGGTGTTGCCTAACCCTAAAATCCCCCTTTGTAATCGCTTTATTGTGTGGATAATAAATGTGTTACAAATAGTGAATGTAAAATATATATTGCAATTTACGTTACGTACTGATCACTTTATTTTGTGAATAATAATGTTTTACAAACAGTAAGGGATAAAATTTAAAATAATGTTTTAGTTAAATACGATAAATATGTTTAGTATTTGTATAAACGTTATTCGTCACGGGTGCATTTTCTGAACTTAAATCATCACAAACAGAGTTGTAAAACATTAAAAATCTCCAGCGTCCTTTTTTCCTGTTCGGCGCCCATTAAACGATATTTATTATAGAAGTGAATGGCGGCGCCCTTTTTGTCCACTAGCTGCCGGCGCCCTTTTTTCCTGCTTCATCTCAGTGAGAGTATTTATAAACTCTGGGAGGAGGGTGGGCAAATGTACACAAACATTGATGCTTTGATGCAGAGGAGAGAAAAGCAGTAAAGGCTCATACCTACATTGCAGCTTTTTGCATAATTTTCTTGAGGACTGGTGATTTTTTTGCACAACGTGGGATTGTTTCCGCAATCTCACAATGTGGGTACATGCACACAATTAACCAAATTACATTTTACAATGTGCAGCAATCATGACTGTCACAGCAGATCAGATCTTTAAGATCCCCAACAATTCCAGCAGAACGCTCCAGGCTATGTGAGCGCAGCCGAGAGCGGTGCGATCGCGAGCGTCTCGCCTGCGCACTCACACAGGGGCAAAAAATGCCGGTCGGCATCTGCAACAAAGGGGACCCTGGGTGACCAGCTGGGAGCAGAGCTGCGGCCAGGGACAAATAGGCTGCCAGGGGCTGGAGGAAGCCCCAGGTAAGTAGATCTTGTATTTTCTTTTCAGCTCAGATAGAAATTAAATCGCGATTAGAACTTTAGAGACACTAAAGTTGGGGAATGTCAGGGACAACAAATTAAAATAAAATAGTAAAAGCGCTCGCTTCACATATAGCAAACAACTGTTCGTATGCTTGTTCTTAAAGGGAGCCAGAGAGGAACGAGGGGTGAAAAAGGGCAAAGATTTTATACATACCTGGGGCTTCTTCCAGCCCCATAAGCCTGAATCGCTCCCACGCCGCCGTCCTAAAATGGTACACTGGGCCTTATTTATACTTACCTGGGGTTTCCCTCCAGCCCCATGAGGAACGTGGCCTCCCTTGCTGTCCTCTTCGGCCCTTCCGTTCTGCCGCTATAACTCCTGGTAATCCGGTCAGTCGCTGCCAGTCGTAGACTTCTGTGCATGCGCGTGGTACTACTGCACAGGCACAGAATGCTCATCTGTAGGAGCGCAAAAAGGACAAACTGCGCATGCGCAAATCGGTACGGCTGGACAGATTACTGGGAGGCGTAGCACAAGATTGGAGGGGCCAAAGAGGACGGCGAGGGAGGCCATGGTCGTCATGGGATTGGAGGAAGTCACAGGTAACTATACATAATATCAACATCCCAGATTCTTTAAGAATAAGCCTCATTAGGATTTACCTTAAAAAAAAACAAAAGCCTTAAAATAAAATCTTACTCATCATCATTACATACTTTTTCTTTTAAGAGCAGAGCTGGTTCTAGACTTTTTGCTGCCTGAGGCAAACTTGTGAGAATGCGTCAACCCCCCCCCCCCCCCCCCCCCCCCCCACACACACACACACACACACCTTTTTTTGAAATGACTGCACAGCACCCGACTATTTACTCTGCTTCATTTAATGTTCTCACATGACATGCTGCAGCTCAACTCAATAGCACACTGGCTGGCTGTGAGTCTGTGACAAACTGCACACCCTCAGCCACTCCATTCCTCCTCAGTCAGGACAGCAGGGCCACCTCCTCCCTTCTGCTGTGCAAGTCAAATGAAACACTGCTGCTCTCCAGCTTCCCCCCCCCCCACCCCCCCTCACTCACTGTCAAACTCCTCACACGGCAAAACAAACTGCATTTCTCCAATGATGACCTTTTCACCTAGCTCTCCTCTCACCTTTCCTCCGACTCTGACTGCATGCTGTTAGTGTACACACACAGTACAAACATGCTGCCTCTGCAATCTCTGCACCTGATGTAAATGTGTCACTTGCTACATGAGAGAACCGGCCCTGTCTAAGAGCTTGGCTGTGCAGTGCTATCTGGGTCCTGTCTGTGTTGTGACACCACTCAGGGAGTCACACACAATTCGTCTCCTGGCTGCGTGCCTGCTGTGGTCTCTCCTCTTCCCAAATCTTTTTATTAAAAACTTGCACACATAATACTCTCCTCCTCCCATCAACCCAGTGCAGTTTGGGGAAGCGAGGAGGAGACATGGGGGGCGGAGCTGAGCTGGTGGTGGACAGCAAGGAAACAGGAACTAGAAACGCTCAATCACAAGAAAATGTATGCGTGCTCTACGCCAAGCTTAACCCTTTCAAGTCTAGCTGTGCAAATCTGGCTAAAATGGCTTATCATGAGACATGCTCATGCAGAAATGCATCTGCTTTCGCATGCCAAACTTTGCAGGGTCAAAAACCAATACCGCGAAGCGGTTGCCCTGCGGGAATTAGTTCATGCTATACAGCACTATCCAGGAGCGCCTCGGGGAGGCTTCCCATTGCCCCCATACAACCGGGGGGGCTGTGGGGCCCCAGGCTCTCTCACTGCCTAGGGACCACAGCAACACCCCGGAGGTGGAGGCTGGGTAGCGCAGACGACCCCCCCAAGCGTGGCCGGCGCCGGGGGGGGCCATCCGCACCCATCTCCCAAAAATTTAAAAACAGGCACTTACCTGAACGTCCATTGCGTTCTGCTGCTGCGCATCGACTCGGGGCACTGCATGGGAAAGGAGTGACGCATGGGTCACCCCGAGCTGTGGGGCTCAGGGCTGGCTCACACACATCACTCCAGAAGGGGGGGGAGGACAGGCACAGACAGCCCACTTATAGAGCAAACCATCCACCACCTGCCTCCAAAGGACAGAATGCAAATATGCTCAATCACAAGAAAATGTATGCGTGCTCTACGCCAAGCTTAACCCTTTCAAGTCTAGCTGTGCAAATCTGGCTAAAATGGCTTATCATGAGACATGCTCATGCAGAAATGCATCTGCTTTCGCATGCCAAACTTTGCAGGGTCAAAAACCAATACCGCGAAGCGGTTGCCCTGCGGGAATTAGTTCATGCTATACAGCACTATCCAGGAGCGCCTCGGGGAGGCTTCCCATTGCCCCCATACAACCGGGGGGGCTGTGGGGCCCCAGGCTCTCTCACTGCCTAGGGACCACAGCAACACCCCGGAGGTGGAGGCTGGGTAGCGCAGACGACCCCCCCAAGCGTGGCCGGCGCCGGGGGGGGCCATCCGCACCCATCTCCCAAAAATTTAAAAACAGGCACTTACCTGAACGTCCATTGCGTTCTGCTGCTGCGCATCGACTCGGGGCACTGCATGGGAAAGGAGTGACGCATGGGTCACCCCGAGCTGTGGGGCTCAGGGCTGGCTCACACACATCACTCCAGAAGGGGGGGGAGGACAGGCACAGACAGCCCACTTATAGAGCAAACCATCCACCACCTGCCTCCAAAGGACAGAATGCAAATATGCTCAATCACAAGAAAATGTATGCGTGCTCTACGCCAAGCTTAACCCTTTCAAGTCTAGCTGTGCAAATCTGGCTAAAATGGCTTATCATGAGACATGCTCATGCAGAAATGCATCTGCTTTCGCATGCCAAACTTTGCAGGGTCAAAAACCAATACCGCGAAGCGGTTGCCCTGCGGGAATTAGTTCATGCTATACAGCACTATCCAGGAGCGCCTCGGGGAGGCTTCCCATTGCCCCCATACAACCGGGGGGGCTGTGGGGCCCCAGGCTCTCTCACTGCCTAGGGACCACAGCAACACCCCGGAGGTGGAGGCTGGGTAGCGCAGACGACCCCCCCAAGCGTGGCCGGCGCCGGGGGGGGCCATCCGCACCCATCTCCCAAAAATTTAAAAACAGGCACTTACCTGAACGTCCATTGCGTTCTGCTGCTGCGCATCGACTCGGGGCACTGCATGGGAAAGGAGTGACGCATGGGTCACCCCGAGCTGTGGGGCTCAGGGCTGGCTCACACACATCACTCCAGAAGGGGGGGGAGGACAGGCACAGACAGCCCACTTATAGAGCAAACCATCCACCACCTGCCTCCAAAGGACAGAATGCAAATATGCTCAATCACAAGAAAATGTATGCGTGCTCTACGCCAAGCTTAACCCTTTCAAGTCTAGCTGTGCAAATCTGGCTAAAATGGCTTATCATGAGACATGCTCATGCAGAAATGCATCTGCTTTCGCATGCCAAACTTTGCAGGGTCAAAAACCAATACCGCGAAGCGGTTGCCCTGCGGGAATTAGTTCATGCTATACAGCACTATCCAGGAGCGCCTCGGGGAGGCTTCCCATTGCCCCCATGCAACCGGGGGGGCTGTGGGGCCCCAGGCTCTCTCACTGCCTAGGGACCACAGCAACACCCCGGAGGTGGAGGCTGGGTAGCGCAGACGACCCCCCCAAGCGTGGCCGGCGCCGGGGGGGGCCATCCGCACCCATCTCCCAAAAATTTAAAAACAGGCACATTGCGTTCTGCTGCTGCGCATCGACTCGGGGCACTGCATGGGAAAGGAGTGACGCATGGGTCACCCCGAGCTGTGGGGCTCAGGGCTGGCTCACACACATCACTCCACACATCACTGTATGGGGGCAATGGGAAGCCTCCCCGAGGCGCTCCTGGATAGTGCTGTATAGCATGAACTAATTCCCGCAGGGCAACCGCTTCGCGGTATTGGTTTTTGACCCTGCAAAGTTTGGCATGCGAAAGCAGATGCATTTCTGCATGAGCATGTCTCATGATAAGCCATTTTAGCCAGATTTGCACAGCTAGACTTGAAAGGGTTAAGCTTGGCGTAGAGCACGCATACATTTTCTTGTAATTGAGCATATTTGCATTCTGTCCTTTGGAGGCAGGTGGTGGATGGCTTGCTCTATAAGTGGGCTGTCTGTGCCTGTCCTCCCCCCCCTTCTGGAGTGATGTGTGTGAGCCAGCCCTGAGCCCCACAGCTCGGGGTGACCCATGCGTCACTCCTTTCCCATGCAGTGCCCCGAGTCGATGCGCAGCAGCAGAACGCAATGGACGTTCAGGTAAGTGCCTGTTTTTAAATTTTTGGGAGATGGGTGCGGATGGCCCCCCCCGGCGCCGGCCACGCTTGGGGGGGTCGTCTGCGCTACCCAGCCTCCACCTCCGGGGTGTTGCTGTGGTCCCTAGGCAGTGAGAGAGCCTGGGGCCCCACAGCCCCCCCGGTTGTATGGGGGCAATGGGAAGCCTCCCCGAGGCGCTCCTGGATAGTGCTGTATAGCATGAACTAATTCCCGCAGGGCAACCGCTTCGCGGTATTGGTTTTTGACCCTGCAAAGTTTGGCATGCGAAAGCAGATGCATTTCTGCATGAGCATGTCTCATGATAAGCCATTTTAGCCAGATTTGCACAGCTAGACTTGAAAGGGTTAAGCTTGGCGTAGAGCACGCATACATTTTCTTGTAATTGAGCATATTTGCATTCTGTCCTTTGGAGGCAGGTGGTGGATGGCTTGCTCTATAAGTGGGCTGTCTGTGCCTGTCCTCCCCCCCCTTCTGGAGTGATGTGTGTGAGCCAGCCCTGAGCCCCACAGCTCGGGGTGACCCATGCGTCACTCCTTTCCCATGCAGTGCCCCGAGTCGATGCGCAGCAGCAGAACGCAATGGACGTTCAGGTAAGTGCCTGTTTTTAAATTTTTGGGAGATGGGTGCGGATGGCCCCCCCCGGCGCCGGCCACGCTTGGGGGGGTCGTCTGCGCTACCCAGCCTCCACCTCCGGGGTGTTGCTGTGGTCCCTAGGCAGTGAGAGAGCCTGGGGCCCCACAGCCCCCCCGGTTGTATGGGGGCAATGGGAAGCCTCCCCGAGGCGCTCCTGGATAGTGCTGTATAGCATGAACTAATTCCCGCAGGGCAACCGCTTCGCGGTATTGGTTTTTGACCCTGCAAAGTTTGGCATGCGAAAGCAGATGCATTTCTGCATGAGCATGTCTCATGATAAGCCATTTTAGCCAGATTTGCACAGCTAGACTTGAAAGGGTTAAGCTTGGCGTAGAGCACGCATACATTTTCTTGTAATTGAGCATATTTGCATTCTGTCCTTTGGAGGCAGGTGGTGGATGGCTTGCTCTATAAGTGGGCTGTCTGTGCCTGTCCTCCCCCCCCTTCTGGAGTGATGTGTGTGAGCCAGCCCTGAGCCCCACAGCTCGGGGTGACCCATGCGTCACTCCTTTCCCATGCAGTGCCCCGAGTCGATGCGCAGCAGCAGAACGCAATGGACGTTCAGGTAAGTGCCTGTTTTTAAATTTTTGGGAGATGGGTGCGGATGGCCCCCCCCGGCGCCGGCCACGCTTGGGGGGGTCGTCTGCGCTACCCAGCCTCCACCTCCGGGGTGTTGCTGTGGTCCCTAGGCAGTGAGAGAGCCTGGGGCCCCACAGCCCCCCCGGTTGTATGGGGGCAATGGGAAGCCTCCCCGAGGCGCTCCTGGATAGTGCTGTATAGCATGAACTAATTCCCGCAGGGCAACCGCTTCGCGGTATTGGTTTTTGACCCTGCAAAGTTTGGCATGCGAAAGCAGATGCATTTCTGCATGAGCATGTCTCATGATAAGCCATTTTAGCCAGATTTGCACAGCTAGACTTGAAAGGGTTAAGCTTGGCGTAGAGCACGCATACATTTTCTTGTAATTGAGCAGGAACTAGAAACCACCAGCTCAGGGAGGCGGGACAAGAAGGACAGAGCCTGGAGAGTGCAGTGTGATGTGACCAGCCCAGGGTAATGTAAACAAACGCCACACAACACAAGTACACATGCTGCACCCATCGACCACGACTTGTGGGTTTCCGAGTGATGTATGACGCATGTATACACCCACTTTCCACTATAGCTGGAATCAAAATACCGCAGGGGCCAAAAAACATGTTCGCTATAACCGAAATTCTATTGTATCCGGGTTTACTACAACAGGTGTTACTCCCATATACTTAAATAGCTCCCTCTTTTGGAGGAAGTCGGGACAGTCCCTCTTTGGGAGCCCTGTCTCTCTGTCCCTCTTTCCTCCCCATTTGTTCCTCTTTCAGGACTTTGTCCCTCTTTCTATGTAAATATATGTATTTCCCTACTGAAAAATATGTTTAATTGCCTTTAAACTTTATTCCCATCTTTTAAATTGATATATTTCTTATATAAATGTTGATATGAAGGAAAATGCACCAGGATAGAAAGGACCAGTGTGGTTTGAATTATAAAACAACATATTTTTCTTAGGAAATCTTTATGGTTTGTGTGACTAGGGGTGTGCCATGGTCATGGTTAGGGATGTGGCTTAAAGCAGATCTGAGATGAAAAACAAACTATAACAAGTAACTTGTCTATATATATCTTATCTAAAGTTTAGCTAGTTTACACAAATCTGTTGCAAATCTAGCTGCAAGCAGCTTTAATAGAATATGATTATTTCTTCCTGTGATACAATAACAGCAACCATGTTGTTTGTAAACATTACAGAGAGGCAGGCTTATCTGCATCTTGAGCTAAAAAAGCTAATCCTCCCTACTCTTTCCTCCTCCTCTCTGCCTCTGAAATCTCTGGCTACTAATACCTCCCCCTCCTCCTGCCCAGACTTAGCTCCCATGAGCCCTTGCTACTGTCTGAAAGTGCCTTTGAAAACCTGTGGGCGTGGCTTGTTTAGTTTATAGGGAATTGGAGTATTAAAATAAAAACAAAAAAGTATTTTGCTTGAGGAATGCCCTATAAACAATAGGAAAGGAACACAATTATGCAATAAGTAAAAGCTTATCTCAGATCCACTTTAAATGTCCCTCTTTCTCGTCTCAAAAAGTTGGGAGGTATGTACTTATAATGGTGCTGGACCAGGAGGGTTACTATATATCAGAGTTTATTATAGTGAGATTACACTGTATACGAAATATGCACTGAACACCATCAGTCATTCTTGGATAGATGAAGCAATTTACAGTAATGTGTTTAAAGAGAACTAGAAGTGAGAAGTATATGGAAGTTGCCATATTTATTTATTTTTAAATAATACCAGTTGCCTGGCTGTCCAGTTGATCCTCTGCCTCTAATACTTTTAGCCAATGACCCTGAACAAGCATGACGATCAGGTGTTTCTGACTGACATCTGACTGAATTAGTCACATGTTTGTTTCAGGTGTTGTGATATTCAGACACTACTGCAGACAAAGATCAGCAGGACTGCCAGGCACCTGGTTTTGTTTAACCACTTTGTCCTCCTTGACGTATAAAAACGTCAAGGAGGACATGCGCGCTCCCGCGGCCGATCGCGCACGTGTACGCCCACTCCCGGCCGTGGATTCATTAGCCCAGGAATCAATGTATCGGGCTATGGTGCCCGATCACTGATTCCTCTGCCCCGCTGAAAAAGCGACAGCTTCTCTCAGAAGCTACGCTTTTCCTGACGCTATGTCCCTCTAAGCGTACATTGTACGCTTAGAGTGACGTCATGTAAACAAACTCAAGATTGCCATCTTGTGGCCAAAAAGTAAAACTACATCTAAAAGTAAAAAAACATTACAATACACAAATATTTCCCCAAATAAAACACTATTTATATCCCACCCTCCCAAAAATACCCACATAAAATGTTTAATAAAAAAAAACAAAAAACATTACTATGAAAAAAAAAAACCATAAATATTTACCTAAGGGTCTAAACTTTTTAAATATCTATAAGATATTATTATGAATATTATTATATTAAGATGAAATATTTCTCTCTATTTTTTTTTTATAAGCTTGTAAATAGTGATGGATGCAAAACGGAAAAAATGCTCTTTTATTTCCAAATAAAATATTGTTGCGATACATTGTGATAGGGACATAATTTAAACGGTGAAATAACCGTGACAAATGGGCAAATACAATACGTGGGATTTAATTATGGAGGCATGTATTATTTTAAAACTATAATGGCCGAAAACTGACAAATAATGAATTTTTTCTTTTTTTTTTTCTTATTCTTACTGTTAAAATGCATTTACAGTAAGGTAGCTTTTAGCAAAATGTACCCCCCAAAGAAAGCCTAATTGGTGGCGGAAAAAACAAGATATAGATCAGTTCATTGTGATAAGTAGTGATAAAGTTATAGGCTAATGAATGGGAGGTGAACATTGCTCGGATGCATAAAGTGAAAACGACTGAGAGCTTAAGTGGTTAAAGGCAAATACATATGGCAGCTTCCATATCCTATAGGTTCCCTTAAAGAGATTCTGTAAGATCAAAAAGTTCCCCTGGGGGGGTACTCACCTTGGGAGGGGGAAGCTTCAGGGTTCCAATGAGGCTTTTGAAGCCATCCTCTGTCCCACGGGGGCTCGCTGCAGCCCTCCGAAAAGCCGCCCAACAGACTTGACAGCCTGTTCAATATTTACCTTTGCAGACTCCAGCGGGGGCGCTGTTGCGGCTTTCGGCTTCGAAGTCAGCGGAAATACCCGATCTCAGTTAGGTCTGCTCTACTGCACAGGCGCCGGACACTTGCGCCTGCACAGTAGAGCAGCGATCGGGTATTTCCGCCTACTTCGGAGCCAACAGCTGCCACAGCTCCTGCGCAGGAGTCAGGAAGATAAATATTTACATCCCCGCTGTTCGGAGGGCTGCAGCGAGACCCCCGAAGGACAGAGGACGGCGTGGGAAGCCTCCCCCACCCAAGGTGAGTACCCCTCAGGGGAACTTTTTGACGTTACAGGTTTTTTTTAAAACTATGCCTGTGCAGTTTCCAAAGGTGTCCACTTATGATCCCATCTTTTTTTGTCCAATCTTACCACTCCTATGCAATATGAGGAACAGCCTAAATTATATATTTAATATATTCACTCAGATTACCCTTCTACTGCATAGATTTGGTAAGATTGGACAAAAAAAGATTGTATCATTAGTGGCCACCATTAGAGGGCAGATACCCTGCCAGCGAGATGTGCCATAAGTGACCACTTATCAGAGCTACTAATAGACTGTTATAGTCTGGGGTTCGCTAGACAATGGCAGAGCCAGATCATCCGCAAGGCAAACCTAGGCAGCTGCCTAGGGCCTGTAGAGAGTCTAGGGGCCTGGTGGATGCTAACGCCACCAAATCTTACTACAAAAGCCAGGTGACCATCAGCGGTGGGCAGAAACTGCTATCTTGCCTAAGGCCCCATTTTATCTTCAACCTTTTCTGGCCAATGGAGGATGCGGAGTGTATCTGACTGACATGCTATGCATGACTACCAGGCACTGCGTTTCCTCTCTCTCGTTGCCTGCATGATACCAGACTGAATAATGGACAATTACTGGCTTCTGACGCACTCAGCATCACTGACCACAGACAAGCGTTCTGACCAGATGCTCTGGTTTTCCTGATTGTAAATTCCTTTCCTTCCAACTTTTTGAAAAAGGGTCATTTTTTGATACCAAGAAGAAAAAAAGCAAATGAATGTTGGCCTCTAATTGCCACCAGTTGTGACTCCCAGCCCTGACAGGAAAATAAAAAGGAAGAAAGCGCTTGCTCTGGCTTGAAAACCTGTAGTAAAGAAGAAAAAAATACAATTATAAGGCATGTTTCACACATGACATTATTTGTGTGCAAATTGCGCTTTAGCGAATTTACATTTGTCGCATATCTAATGCAAGTCAGTGGCATCACATTGGACATGCGTTGTGTGAATTTTCGCATTCCAATTTTCTGCAGAAGAAACGGCCTACATGCTTGCTTCTTCTACACAATGGACATGCACGTCGCATATAATTAAGAATGTGAAAATTTGAAAGTGAATTTTAGTTGATTATATATAATGTAATTTACATTAACTTCCTTGGTGTGCATGGGAACATCGGAATGCGAAAATTTGCATAAAAACACAGCTTAGGAGTCTTTTAGTTAATCAATTGGCCAAAAATGATACTGTATAAAGAGAGGTGGCCCTGTTATTCCTTTTATGTTGTCCCCCTTCATAGGCTAAATGAGGCCTGCAGTATCTGTGAAGGGAATTGCTGGCAGGAAGCCACTTGTGTGCACTAAAATGCCTCCCTTCAGGACCAGCCCAAGCAGGATACAGCCCCAGGGGAACACATTTTAGATGGGCGGGTCTGCCGGTCATCTCGAAATCCATCACTGCGCGTTTGGTTGCTCCCTTTCTGTCTGCAGAAATCAATAGCATTGATTGATTTAATCTGGAAAATATTTCAAATTATGATCGGACAGCCATATTGTGGCATCGATCTCCAGCAGATTTAATCATATTGATCGAATCTGATGGATAAAATTGATAAGTGTATGAGCACCTTATTCCCTGCAGATAACATGAACATCTTTGGCCAAAAGATTGTAAGCCTGCCCACCAACGCCAAGGTAGACTCCTCTCGGACAGGTCCTACACTACACTACGCTACCCTACTCTAATAGATGCTAGTCATCTTTTACCTCGTGTGTTTTTTTTTTTTTAGTACAAAGTATTTGTATATTCTATTCTGGGGCATGATTAGCTGTGCGCCTTTACTGTGTCTCTGTGATGTTCCATGTCTGAAATATTCCCTCTGGGAAGATCAGATTACTAAAAAAAAGAAGGGACTTCACAGAGACAAAATTAAGTAGCTAATTATGATTAATAGTAAAATAGCATGTTAACTTTGTTTGATGTCCCATTTCTCAGGCATTCCCACTTCCCCCTGCAGGCTAGCAGAAAATGGGAATATCTGCAGAATGGGACTTCACAGACACTAAACAAAGGTAACCATGCTTCAGAGGAGAACATACAAATACTGTTATCTAACACTACATCTCCCAACCTGTATGCCCTACCCTATCACTACAGTCACTGTCAGTCTGTCTAACCCTTCATCTCCTAACCTGTATGCCCTACCCTATCACTACAGTCACTGTGAGTCTGTCTATCCCAACATCTCCTAACCTGTATGCCGTACCCTATCACTACAGTCACTGTCAGTCTGTCTAACCCTTTATCTCCTAACCTGTATGCACCTACCCTATCACTACAGTCACTGTGAGTCTGTCTATCCCTACATCACCTAACCTGTATGCTCTGCCCTATCACTGCAGTTAGTCAGTGAGTGTGTGTCTGTGTGCGTCACTCTACTTCAGTCAGGGTATGTCATTCAGTCGGTGCTATGCTACGTACACACATGCGACAACGATCGTTCGTTGAGGACGACGAACGAACTTTTAATTGACGAAAGAACGACCGAAGTAAAGTAGTTGTAAAAAGTGTGTAACGATCACATCGTTAGAACGAACGTTACATCACGTAAAAGCACTTAATGCGCCTGCGCATAAAATAGTAAAGTTCCTTGGAGAAAAAGTGAAATGCGCATGTCCAGCCTGGTACGAACGATCGTTTCCAACGATGTACCACTTTTGCTAACGATTGTCGGTGGTAAAAATCCGCCAAGACAGAACTTTGTTTTGTAGCGATTTGCCTCGTTCGTCGTTTGCCTTAATAGTCGTTGGTTCGTTTTTTGTAACGATCGTCGTTGGTAAAGATCGGGGAACGATCGTTACAAACGACTATAGTCGCATGTGTGTACGCACCTTAAGTCTGTATGCCTGGCTGTGTGAAGGTGGGCAATCATCATTAGACATTTGTCATAATTTAGACATTTGTTGTATGGAAAAATTGATTAAAACAAAAATCTATTAAAAATTAGGTCATTATTAAATAATTTTTGATCAATATATCAATCAAACATTAGCTTGATTACTCAGTTCTTTAGTTCTTGATTACCCAGGGGGCGCAGGGGTCACCCGCCAGTTTGTGCAGGGTGGTACTCAGATAAAGGATCAATATTAGGGGGATATCGATCGTTTATCTGATCTTCAAAAAATCTAATAGTGTATGCCCAGCTTCATTGTGAACCCTGATTTGTCATTTAGTCAGTCTGTCAGTGCAAACCTAATACACATTATTTATTATTATTATTATTTTTTTTTTTTGCATTTGTAACATTTTGTATTTTTTTTGTTCTTTTTTTTAGGGGGGGGGGGTGTCTTTTTTTTGCATTATTTTTTTACATTTTGTATTTTTTTGGGGGGGGGAAGGGGGGGCTACAACAACAACAACAAAGTAAAGAAGAAAGTTATTGCCCTGAGTGAAGGATAATACTCACCTAGCATATTTTATTAGATACTCACCTAGTCTTGTTTTTTTTAGATACTTACTTAGACTATTTTATAGATACTCACCTGGTTTTGTTTTTTTAGATACTTACCCAGACTGTTTTATAGATACTCACCTAGTTTTTTTTTTTTTTTTTAGATACTCACCCGGACTGTTTTATAGATACTCACCTAGTTTTTTTTTTTTTTTAGATACTTACCCAGACTGTTTTATAGATACTCACCTAGCTTTGTTTTTTTTAGATACTTACCCAGACTGTTTTATAGATACTCACCTAGCTTTGTTTTTTTAGATACTTACCCAGACTGTTTTATAGATACTCACCTAGTTTTGTTTTTTAAGATACTTACCCAGACTGTTTTATAGATACTCACCTAGTCTTGTTTTTTTTAGATACTTACCCAGACTATTTTATAGATACTCACCTAGTTTTTTTTTTTTTTTTAGATACTTACCCAGACTGTTTTATAGATACTCACCTAGCTTTGTTTTTTTAGATACTTACCCAGACTGTTTTATAGATACTCACCTAGCTTTGTTTTTTTAGATACTTACCCAGACTGTTTTATAGATACTCACCTAGCTTTGTTTTTTTAGATACTTACCCAGACTGTTTTATAGATACTCACCTAGTTTTTTTTTTTTTTTTTAGATACTTACCCAGACTGTTTTATAGATACTCACCTAGTTTTTTTTTTTTTTTTTTAGATACTTACCCAGACTGTTTTATAGATACTCACCTAGCTTTGTTTTTTTTAGATACTTACCCAGACTGTTTTATAGATACTCACCTAGCTTTGGTTGTTTTAGATACTTACCCAGACTGTTTTATAAATACTCACCTATCTTTATTTATTTTTTAGATACTTACCCAGACTGTTTTATAGATACTCACCTAGTTGTTTTTTTTTTTTTTAGATACTTACCCAGACTGTTTTATAGATACTCACCTAGTTTTTTGGTTTTTTTTTAGATACTTACCCAGACTGTTTTATAGATACTCACCTAGTTTTTTGGGTTTTTTTTAGATACTTACCCAGACTGTTTTATAGATACTCACCTAGTTTTTTTTTTTTTTTTTTTAGATACTTACCCAGACTGTTTTATAGATACTCACCTTGCTTTGGTTTTTTTTAGATACTTACCCAGACTGTTTTATAGATACTTACAAAGCTTTGTTTTTAGATACTAACCCAGCCTGTTTATTAGGCTGCTTGTAGAGGGGTGTTTAAGCTGAGCTGGATGTTTCAGCGTGGAGACAGAGGCGATTAGGATGTTGGAGTGGAGCGGATAGATGTTTGCAGCATGGAACAGAAGGTATGGCTTGGGTCGGGTGGACAATCCTTCTTACATGTAAATTATCACTAACCCAGGATGATGCCATTAAAAACTATTTTTATTCATTTATACATTTGATGGTATAGAAAAAAAATGAATCCCCCCCCCCCCCCCCAAAAAAAAAATCTATTAAAAATTAGGGCATTAGCAAATGAATTCCACCTGCCGGTTAATTATTAAGCAGCCAGTTCATTAATAAGTGGCTAGTGGCTTTCATTTGCTAGCATGGCATCTCATTCCTGAGTTAGTAAAGATTAACATGTTAGGAGAATAGTCAGCTACTACTTACGTGACCGGTGACTGTATCATTGCAGAGATGCTGGTGTTGCAGGTGATGGGAGGCAAGCAATGCAATGGAGAATCCACTCTAGCTTCAGGGCTTCCATTTAAAAGGTTTCACTGAAGGTTGTCCTGCTGGTTTGTAATCCTTGGGAAATTCAGTTATCTTCCTGTTGGTGAAGCACTGCAGCAGATGTGGTCTCATAAGTTGCTTGTTGTACACACACTCCGGGTTCCCATCTGCTGCCAGCAGCTCGTAGGCATTTGCAATGCAATGGATGACGCAGTCTTTGTTGGTGCTTGATTGTTGGTCCACCGCCAGATACTCCATGTTTTTTGTTGGGTTCTTCATGTAGTATTTGTAGCTGTCTTTTATCTGCCTGATGGCCATACTTCCAAAAGCCATGGCCTTGTAGCTGTCTGCAACCACCACCTTTGTACCTTCACATGCAGTGACAAATCCATGCTGATGTTGGCAATCCACGTGGAACTGAACAGTGGGCACTGTTCTGGGTCTGACCGAAAAGCACACTGCTCTGATGCAAGGAAGACCAGTCGCATCCTGGAACTGTTGTCTCAAGAGTTTCACAGCTGCCTCTAACACTCTGCAGTGGAGCATCCCTGTGCCTTGGAGACCCATCTTGTCCTCCATGGTCAGCCGCAGGTCTGGCAGCCAGGGCTTTGGACCCCTCTGTCTTCTTTTCTTCGCCCTCTGCTTCCCTGTTGTGGCCTGGCTGCTGACAGCCGGCCCTCCTCTGCTCCTCTTCTCTCCCCTCCTCCTCGGTGATCCCTGCCCATGGCTTGGGCCTGGTCCAGTCATCATGATGTCCTATTCAGCCCTCTTGTCAGGTTTTTCTTCTTCCAAAAGCCTTTTTTTTCTTCTAAGATATAAATTCAGCTGGAAACTCGCAAATTGCTGCAGTTTCCAATGGCATTTAACTGACTAATGACTTCCAACTGCCATCTTCGGCAGTTGAGCTCATGCCATCTTCAGCAGTTGAGCTCATGCCAGTGGTCTCATGCAGGCATATTTTGAATCCTGGTCAGTTGGGAGCCATGAGGATGATCTCATGCAGGCATTTTTTTTATCCTGGTCAGTTGGGAGATGGCTCATATGTCCAAATACTACTAATTCCTTACGTTTTCTCTACTGTTTACAAATTATGAACATTTTTATCCACTTTTGTTAATAACTATATTATAATTTTGGATACAATTGTAATTAATGTATATTAGAAAACATTAGCTGTTATCTTGATTTATGGCAGGTGCACACTTAGCAGAAACACTAGCGATGCGGAAAAATGCTGTGTTTTTGCTCCTAATGGAAGTCTGTGGGCCGCAGGAAAAAACGCATATAAAAAACGCATATGCATTTTCTAACAACGCCTTTTTAAAAATACATGTTTTGTTGCATAATATTAAAAAACGCATCAAAAATGCACATAATGAAAGTCAATGGAAACACAATGGTATGCATTTTTCATGCGTTTTCAATGCGTTTTATATGCGTTGAAAACGCATATGCGTTTTGTATATGCGAAACGCAAATGCATTAAAACACACACAAACCGCTTGAAAAACACATCGGCAGTAAAAAAAAAAAAGCGCTAACTCAAACGCACCAAAAATGCAGTAAAAAACCCACACGTGACGTAAACACGTGACCTTTCTAGTTATGTTATGTGTGCATCCAGCCTATGGGCTAGTGCACACCAGAGCGGTTCTGGAGCGTTTTTTAAAACGCTTGCAGGGGGAGAACCACCTGGCTGATGAAAGTGAATGGGCTGGTGCACACCAGAGCGGTTTGTTTTTTCCCCAAACGCAAACTCGGGGGCTGCAGCATTTTTCGGATTTCTGAGGCATTTCTGCCTCAATGTTAAAGTATAGGAAAGTGGAAAACCGCTCTGAAAAACGCTAGATCAGAGCGGTTCTCCAGGAGTTTTTTTTACAGTAGCTGTTCAGTAACAGCTTTACTGTAACAATATTTGTAATCTGCTACACAAAAAAGCTCCAAAAAATGCTAGGCATGTTTAGAAAAACTCTCTAAACATGCCTAGAATCAGTCTGAAAATCTGCTTCAAAAACCTCTAGCGTTTTGCAGACCTCCTAGAGCAGTGATGGCTAACTTTGGCACTCCAGCTGTGGTGGAACTACAAGTCCCATGAGGCATTGCAATACTCTGAAAGCTCTAAGCATAAGGGTGCGTTTCCACTAACGCGAATTCGCATGCGTTCCCCGCATGCAAATTCGCATAACCAAAAAAAGTGAATGAGCCTGTGTCCACTTGTCAGGAAAACGGAGCGTTTTCTTGTGCAGGAAAAATCTGCTCAGCAGAGTCATCCGAATTCGGACACCGCACACATGCATGCGATTCGCATACAATGTATTTAATAGGGAATTCGCATGGTGTTTTTTCATGCGAATTTTCATGCGAATTCGCATACGATTTCGCATGGAATCAATGAAAAAGCACACAGGCACTGACATGGTTAAATTCGCACACAGCGCCATCCATGCGAAATCGTTTGCGAATTCGCGGTAAAATTCGTATACAACCGCATGCGATTTCGCTCCTGCATGCGAATTCGTCCGCGGAGAATCCGCGGCGATTTCCCACCGCACTAGTGGAAACGCACCCTCACTCGGGTAGGCAGAGGCATGATGGGATTTGTAGTTTTGTCACAGCTGGAGTGCCAAGGTTAGCCATCACTGTGCTAGAGGTTTTTCGTGTGCACTGGCCCTTAAGGTGGACCCAAATTAAAAATACAAGATTTCAGAAATAAAATCTATTTTCTAAATTATAATAATAAATGTAGCTTTTTTCAGCTGCATGATGACAAATATAAAATATTTTACATTTATTGGAGGAACCCCTCCCTTCCTTTCAAATTGCGGGACAAAATCCGGCAAACTGGTGAAGTAAGTGGTGTCTGGCAATGGAGGAATTGCTAATGGCTGCCCCCAGTGTAACCCTAGTTATGATAAAGAGAAGGGTGAAAAGCATGCACTGAAATGTTCATAGGTTTGAAGGAGTGTTTATTTATCTTTGTATGTGTCAGAGTGCTGCAACTAAATATTTTTAATTAAAAAAAAGGTTTGGCTTGGGTCCGCTTAAGGCCTCTTGCACACTGCAAGTGATTCAGATTCAGATTCCGCTTTTTAATCAGTTTTTACATCCGATTCAGATTCCGATTTGCAGTGTGCAGGGAGCAAACTGCAAATCGGAATCGGATGTAAAAACTGATTAAAAAGCGGAATCTGAATCGGAATCGCTTGCAGTGTGCAAGAGGCCTAAATCAGTTTTCAGTGGCATAGCAATAGGGGATTCAGAGGTTTTGACCGCACCGGGGCTGCAGTATTAGCTCTCTATTGGTCTTGTGCTGGTAATATTCACTTCTGTAGATGCTTTAAATAGTAGTAATCATTAACAAAGTGTTCCCCAGCCCCTTCTTGTACCTCTGACACTGTGGTTGTCTTTGGCAGCTTTTGGTGTGCAAAATCAATTGTTATGTACGTATAAAATGCTTGGGTGGGCCCAATGTAAAACTTGCACTGGGGCTCATAGCTTCTTAGCTACGTTACAGTCAGTTTTTTTTTTTTGTAATTTAGTAGGTATAAACTCTTGTTACAACTAGTGGTGGGCAGAAATTATGCCTATGCGTATTTACGCATCATAATTCACAATTAAAGAGAACCAGAGACAAAAAATAAATAGATTTATACATACCTGGGGCTTCCTCCAGCTTAGAGTTGGGCGAACTGTTAGCGCAACTGCAGCCGAACTGTTCGGCTGCCCAACCTGTCATGTGGCTGTGGCTCTTACTACTTCCGGGTCGCAATGACCCGGAGTAGTATGTCTGCGCTGGCCCGGCGGAGCGCGTCCTAGATCGCGCTCCCGTTGCCGGGCACTCTCTGCGCATGTGTGTGACGTCACTCATGACGTCACACACATGCGCAGAGAGTGCCCGGCAACGGGATCGCGATCTAGGACACGCTCCGCCGGGCCAGCGCAGATGTACTACTCCGGGTCATTGCGACCCGGAAGTAGTAAGAGCCACAGCCACATGACAGGTTGGGCAGCCGAACAGTTCGGCTGCAGTTGCGCTAACAGTTCGCCCAACTCTACTCCAGCTCAATAAGCCTGGATCACTGCCACACCGCCGTCCTCCGCTGCCTCTGTCCGCCGGTACCGGGTCCTGTATTTTTGGCCAATCGAGCCAGTCGACGTAAGCGCAGTGCGCTCCCTCCAAACTGCGCTGGCGCATGTGTACAAAGCCGGAGGGAGCCCCTGCGCATGCGTACAACTGGTCACGTCTGGCGGAAGTGACGGGACCCAGTACCGACAGACAGAGGCAGCGGAGGACGTCGGCGTGGGAGCGATCCAGGTTTATGGAGCTGGAGGAAGCCCCAGGTATGTATAACATCTTTGTCCATTTTTCACCTATGCTTCGTCTCTGGTTCCCTTTAAGCTTTAGAATCGCAATGTGAAATTTGCAGATTACGTGTAAAAATTTTTTACATGGAAACATAATCTAACCTTAATTACGCATGTAAGAGGAATTTACGTTAAATTTAGTTTGTGTAAATTCTCTAGAAGTAGGTGGAATTTACGAATGTCATGTAATTTTCTTTGTGTGACATGGACGGGAAAGTTTTTACGCATGCAAACCGATTTTTCGCATTAAATATTTAAGTAGTAGCAACACATGCGCAGTATACTGGCTGATGGACACTATTTTTTTCGCATACGAATGCATTTTTCCCATTGAATAGTAAACGAATAGCTGCGAATGCTCAGTACACTGGTGAATAGATGCAAATATTTTTATGTATTAAATGTGAAGTCATGCGTTTTTGTGTCATTACAGGCATAATTACGATTCACAAATGTAGTATGCTGTACGCAAAGTGTTTACAATTACGCAATGTATAATTGTGAAAAAATTACGAGAAGTTTTGTGTAATCATAATTTACCCATTACAAGCACCACTAGTTACACCTCATATATGCATCTTACTCAGTTACTACCTCAGGGACAATATACATTTACTGTAATTTTCCACCGTACAGCAGAACATATGAATTCCCCTAAACATTCATCTTATCCTCTCACTCCCCATTCTTGTTAGAGCTTAGCTGCTTGAGGACCGCAGGCTTACACCCCCTAATGGCCGGGCCATTTCTTACAATTCAGCTTAGACCCCTTTAGTGACCGACCATTTTATACAATTCAGCACACAGCAGCTTTATGGGTTTGTTCACACTAAGGTCTTGATTCACTAAACCATGATAACTCATGTCATGGGCGTTATCGCACGCATTTTCACGTTTGCGCACCATCACGAATTTGCGCTCGCAATCGTGAGTTTTCGCACACAATATCAAATTTTCGTGCGACACCGCGGCTGTTTTGTGTGAAAATTCATGATTTGCACGCAAGTTCGCGATCCTGCGCAAACACGAAGAAACACAGAAAACCGACCTGATATGAGTTATCACGGTTTAATGCATTAAGCCCTAAGAGTGATTTCACTCTTTTGTTAGCAATGGCGATTTTTCTCCTTAAAAGCACTGGTGCAATGGTGGCTCATGTGAGTGTTCTCATATAAGCGATGAGCTTTCTATCCAATTTCCGGGTTAAAGAGTTCACTTCCTGACTGACGTGAAAAAAATCATCACTGCACAAAAGTGCTTTTAAAAGTGCTTTTCTAATCTAAAATCGCTCAGAAAGCTTTTGTGAAAGCCCTTCAAAAATAGCCCTATAAATCTCTCAGCGCTTGCGATGTAAGGCCTTACAGTTCGCTGCCTGGCCACACAACTTAGCACACAAATTGCTCATGGCTCATTTTCTTGCAATCAACAAAGCTTTCTGTTGGTGGCATGATGGCATCTGATTGCTGCTGCGATTTGTAATTTGCAATTTGTATTTTTTTTTTTATTAATATTCGTGTCCTTTTGTTTTATAAATAAAGTGATTTTTTTTTTTTGCCTCCCCCCCCAAGATCCAATCACAGAGATTGCCTCTAATAGGAATCTCCCTATGAGAGGGATCTGTTTCCCTGCCACTCGAGGGGACAGCTCAGTGACAGAGCTGTCCCCCGTACAGCGATGCAGTAGATCGCAGCACTGTACATGTAAATAAAGGTTTTTTTGTTTTTTTTGTCTAACTGCCTGCCAGCCATAATCGCGGCCTGGCAGGCTGATCAGGGAGCTCCGCAACTTGCCAGGGAACGATCGTGCATGCTCACGCACTCCCTGCTAATCTCCGCCCCCAGGACTCGACGCAGGGTCCTGGGGGAGCCACTCAGCGGAAGCAGGAAATGTGGGCGCATGAGGCAGGTCGACAAAAAGGGCGCCGCCATTCACTCCTATAATAAATATCGTTTAATGGGCGCCCAACAGGAAAAAAGGGCGCCGGAGAAAAATAACGTTTTACAAGCGGCGCCCGGAGACTTTTAATGTTTTATAACTGCTTCTCATGATTACACATTATTTAATGATTTATAATTTTTTAAACATTATTTTTAAACGAAAAACAGTACAATATTTTTTTAAAACATTATTTTTAAACGAAAAATAGCACAATACTTTTTTAAAATGTTATTAATGCTTATCACAGGGGGTCTTAGGTTTAGGCACCACCAGGGGGGTCTTAGGTTTAGGCACCACCAGGGGAATCTTAGGTTTAGGCACCACCAGGGGGGTCTAGGGGCTAGGGGTAGGTACAGGGAGGGTTCTGTATGAGAGTAGGGTTAAGTATAGTTTTAGTAACATTCTTATTAATCTTTTATAAAACGTTATTATACATTTCACGTTTTAAACAGAAAAGATTATCGTTTTTACAATTCCAGATTTCATACACATTATTTATTGATTTATAACTTTATAAAACATTATTTTTAACCTCCTTGGCGGGTAATTTTTTTTTGCAAATGAGCAAAAAAATCGTTTTTTTTTAATTTTTTTTTTTGTTTCATGTAAAGCTACCAGAGTGGTAGCTACATGAAACACCACTAGAGGGCGCATGTGGCCCTCTAGTGCGATCGTCGCCGGCATCAATAGCAAACAGGGGAGCGCGTATATAACGCGTTCCCTTGTTTGGCTTCTCCTGTCGCCATGGCGACGATCGGCATGACGTCATGGACGTCAGCCGGCGTCTTGACGTCATGCGCACTCGATCCAGCCCATAGCGCTGCCCGGAACTCATTGGTCCGGGCAGCGCAGGGCTCTGGCGGGGGGCCCTCTTTTACCGCTGCGTGCGGGCGATCGCCGCAGAGCGGCGGCGATCGAGCTGTGCGCGCGGCTAGCAAAGTGCTGGCTGCGCGCACAGCACTTTGAATGGGGCGAATCGCCCCAGCAGGCCCTGAGAAATCCTCCTGCGCGGCATAGCCCGAGCTCAGCTCGGGCTTACCGCCAGGGAGGTTAAACGAAATATAGCACAATTTTTTTGTTATTCATGCTTATCGTTTAAAACCCTGCGCCCTTTTTTCCGGGCGCCCTTTTTTAACGTACGCCCACTCAGCAGCTGCCGATCGGCGTTAGGCAGTCACAGAGTGGTTAAAATTAGCATGAATTCCAATATTTAACAGGTAAAATAGCTGCCATGTGACCACTGGAGCCTTTTTGTGGCAGTTGCACACTACTAGCCAAGACCAGTTGCCAAGACAGTCCAGGGCATTTATAGAGCCACACTATAAAAATCATACATCACAAAAGTGGTCCCCACTCTAAAATGGGAGGTGTTAGAATGTAAATATGCAAATAAATATACCAACCCAGCTACAGCCAACAGGATAGGCATGTGGCACGGGGTATACTGCCCAGTCAAAACAGGAAAAAAAGGACACAGGTGCCCTTATGGAAGAAAGGGTGCTGCATTGGCGCCTGTGATAAACGCAGCGATTTGGGCTCAGGGGGACGGCCTCCATCAGGTGCCAGCCGGTGCCTAATTTACCATTTGTGATGCAAATCGTGGCTTTAGTTTTGGGCGCCGAGAGGTAACCATTGAAAATGCACATCAAAAAAAGAAAAGCCATCCATACAGCAAAAAGCATATAATCAAATAAGCAAGTATCTCAAGATAAATATTGATGCTTTTTATTAACCTGCTGAGCGGTCTGGACGAGCTCAGCTCGTCCAACACCGCCAGAGGCTGCAGCTCAGGCCCTGCTGGGCCGATTTGCACCAAATAAAAAGCAGCACACGCAGCCGGCACTTTGCCAGCCGCGTGTGCTGCCTGATCGCCGCTGCAGCGCGGCGATCCGCCGCGTGCAGCGGCGAAAGAGGGTCCCCCCAGCCGCCCGAGCCCAGCGTAGCCGGAACAAACAGTTCCGGCCAGCGCTAAGGGCTGGATCGGAGGCGGCTGACGTCAAGACGTCGGCTGACGTCAATGACGTCACTCCGCTCGTCGCCATGGCGACGAGGGAAGCGAAACACGGAGGGCCGCTCATTGCGGCCTTCCGTGTTATCTCTTGCCGCCGGAGGCGATCGGAAGATCGCCTCCGGAGCGCCCTCTAGTGGGCTTTCATGCAGCCAACTTTCAGTTGGCTGCATGAAATAGTTTTTTTTTTATCTAAAAAAAACCCTCCCGCAGCCACCCTGGCGATTTAATCAGAACGCCAGGGTGGTTAATGAGAAACAATATAAAAACAATTAAAAACACAAAGTACAGCGCATAAGGACGTGGAAATAGGATACAATAAATATTGTGGATACATGGATCTCACAAAGTATATATAATAGACCTGGGGTCTGACAGTAATAGATACATATACATAATCAACTGATCCAAAAAACACAGATCCCACACATGACCAGTGTATGTGAATAAATAACAATAACCCAGTCAGGTTAAAAGAGATATATATAGTACAAATAGAGACATGTGGGTCAGAAAATTGGATACAGAACCTCCGTGAATAGTATAGTGATGCAAAAGGTATCTTACCAGAAAGCCCCCCAAGGAATAGACGTCCGCTGCGCTGTCCCTCACATGTATCGCAGCTACTGCTGCTTCTTCAGAGGATAGCGGGGTACTGACAAGTTCCCCATTAAATACAAACACCGTCGCCGCTACCGCCCTGACTGTCCGCGTGACGTGGCCACGTCATGCTGACGCGCTGGCGTAGCGTGTCATCACGTGACACGCTCGCCCAATCACGTCCTATCTACTTACGCTATGGTGTACGCATAGACGCATGAAGCGCACCACAGCGTGATATACGTGTCCAATGACAGTTAAACCATAAGGATGCGTATGGGCGCTTGCGGAAAATACATAAACAATTGAGAAAGACCATTGAAAATTTCCACATCCGCAGGTGCACGATAGAGTCACGGGTGCCAGGGGTTTGTTGAAATGCAAATTGCGGGTGCTCGCATAGTGGGTGCCAGTGATTCTATCGAGCGTCTGCTGAAACTCTAAATGATTGATGCTCATTGGCCACCTCCCAGTGCCCAAAATTAGCATCTTAGCAGCAATAGTGCTGCGAGGGGGGGGGGGGGGGGGTAGGAGAGGGGGTAAGGGAAGGCACCACCGGGGATAGGCACCATGGGGGGATCTAAGGGTTAGGTAGGTACTAGTGTTGGGCGAACAGTGTTCGCCACTGTTCGGGTTCTGCAGAACATCACCCTGTTCGGGTGATGTTCGAGTTCGGCCGAACACCTGACGGTGCTCGGCCAAACCGTTCGGCCATATGGCCGAACTAAGAGCGCATGGCCGAACGTTCCCCGAACGTTCGGCTAGCGCTGTGATTGGCCGAACGGGTCACGTGGTTCGGACCCGAACGCGCTCTGATTGGCCGAACTGTCACGTGGTTCGGGTAAATAAATACCCGAACCACGTCATATCTCCGCCATTTGTCTGTGGGTTTAGCTTTGGGTAGGCAGGCAGGGTAGTTCGCGCTCCAGCCACGCTAGCCAGGGTCCCCCCCAGTCATTGTGTGTCACTGCTGGGAACAGTAGTACACCGCTCGTTCAGCCACACTATATAGCATTCTGTGTACTGTTCTGTGTCTGCTGGGAACAGTGGTACACCGCTCGTTCAGCCACACTATATAGCATTCTGTGTACTGTTCTGTGTCTGCTGGGAACAGTAGTACACCGCTCGTTCAGCCACACTATATAGCATTCTGTGTACTGTTCTGTGTCTGCTGGGAACAGTAGTACACCGCTCATTCAGCCACACTATATAGCATTCTGTGTACTGTTCTGTGTCTGCTGGGAACAGTAGTACACCGCTCGTTCAGCCACACTATATAGCATTCTGTGTACTGTTCTGTGTCTGCTGGGAACAGTGGTACACCGCTCGTTCAGCCACACTATATAGCATTCTGTGTACTGTTCTGTGTCTGCTGGGAACAGTAGTACACCGCTCGTTCAGCCACACTATATAGCATTCTGTGTACTGTTCTGTGTCTGCTGGGAACAGTAGTACACCGCTCGTTCAGCCACACTATATAGCATTCTGTGTACTGTTCTGTGTCTGCTGGGAACAGTAGTACACCGCTCGTTCAGCCACACTATATAGCATTCTGTGTACTGTTCTGTGTCTGCTGGGAACAGTGGTACACCGCTCGTTCAGCCACACTATATAGCATTCTGTGTACTGTTCTGTGTCTGCTGGGAACAGTAGTACACCGCTCGTTCAGCCACACTATATAGCATTCTGTGTACTGTTCTGTGTCTGCTGGGAACAGTAGTACACCGCTCGTTCAGCCACACTATATAGCATTCTGTGTACTGTTCTGTGTCTGCTGGGAACAGTAGTACACCGCTCGTTCAGCCACACTATATAGCATTCTGTGTACTGTTCTGTGTCTGCTGGGAACAGTGGTACACCGCTCGTTCAGCCACACTATATAGCATTCTGTGTACTGTTCTGTGTCTGCTGGGAACAGTAGTACACCGCTCGTTCAGCCACACTATATAGCATTCTGTGTACTGTTCTGTGTCTGCTGGGAACAGTAGTACACCGCTCGTTCAGCCACACTATATAGCATTGTTTACTGACACTATATAGCAGACTATATAGCATTGTGTGTACACCGCTCAGCCAGACTATATACCATTGTTTACTGACACTCTGTGTACACCGCTCAGCCAGACTATATACCATTGTTTACTGCCACTCTGATTCTGCTGGGAACAGTAGTACACCGCTCGCTCAGCCAGACTATATACCATTGTTTACTGACACTCTGTGTACACCGCTCAGCCAGACTATATACCATTGTTTACTGCCACTCTGATTCTGCTGGGAACAGTAGTACACCGCTCGCTCAGCCAGACTATATACCATTGTTTACTGACACTATATAGCAGACTATATAGCATTGTGTGTACACCGCTCAGCCAGACTATATACCATTGTTTACTGACACTCTGTGTACACCGCTCAGCCAGACTATATACCATTGTTTACTGCCACTCTGATTCTGCTGGGAACAGTAGTACACCGCTCGCTCAGCCAGACTATATACCATTGTTTACTGACACTCTGTGTACACCGCTCAGCCAGACTATATACCATTGTTTACTGCCACTCTGATTCTGCTGGGAACAGTAGTACACCGCTCGCTCAGCCAGACTATATAGCATTGTGTTTACTGCCACTCTGTGTACACCGCTCAGCCACACTATATAGCATTGCGTACTCTGCCAGTCAGTGTGTATATTGCTGGGATCAGTAATACTCCACTCACCGTCAACCACTATATGAGCTCAACATGAGTTCCCCAGAGACCTCCGCTGTGAGCAGCACTCCCAACAACAGCAACAGCCAACGCCCCACGCAAGCTATAACATCCACCCCAGCAGCCAGTGGTCAGCAGCAGCCCTCCCCGGAGGAGAACGTTGTGTCCATCAGTCCATCGCCAGAGCGATTAATGAGGGCTGCCATTGAGGAGATGATGGGGCCTGATGTGGAGGAGGAGGTCTGGCTCAGGCCAGCATCCCAAGTTAATGTTGAGGACGATGAGGGGTCTGTGTCTGGGGATGTTGGGGTGGCAGAGGTGGTGGGTGGGTCAGACTCAGGAGAAGAGTTGTATGATGAGGATGATGATCGGGACCATCTGTATGTGCCTCAGAGTCCGACCCCGGAAAACATGTTGTATCGTGTGTTTAGGTACTAAAATCTGCGTTCCCTCCCAGTAGTGTTGGGCGAACAGTGTTTGCCACTGTTCGGGTTCTGCAGAACATCACCCTGTTCGGGGTGACTATATAGCAGACTATATAGCATTGTGTTTAATGCCACTCTGTGTACACGGCTCAGCCACACTATATAGCATTGTGTTTACTTCCACTCTGTGTCTGCTGGGAACAGTAGTACACCGCTCACCCGCCACTGTATAGCATTGTGCTCTGTGTCACTGCTGACAATAGTGGTACACCGCTCACCCACCACTGTATAGCATTTCTGTACTGCCACTGTACTGCTGCCAGTCAGCGTGTACTTTAAGGATAAGTGAAATGAGGAAGAAATCCGGTGAAAGAGGGAGGGGCAAGGGAAGAGGTGTTTCCCCTGACGGTTCACGTACAGGCCACAGGGGAGCACCCAAGAAAACCCACTCAATACTGCCCATGTTGTCCAGGACAACAACCCTCACAGATCCAAAAGAACAGGACCAGATAATTACTTGGATGACCTCTCAAGCGTCCAGCAGTGGGTTAAGCAGCACCAGCACATCACGCACGAGGTCCGAGTCCTCAGCCAGTTAAAGTCTGGGCTTTCTTTGAAGACTGCACTGAGGATGTTACCATGGCGATTTGCAAGGTGTGCAAGACCCGCCTGAGCAGGGGGAAAAGTATTAACAACCTCTCCACCACCAGCATGAGCCGCCACATTCTATCCAAACATCCCACTCTGTGGGCAAACGCGGCAGGACAGGGTACCACCAGCAACACTGCCTCCCTTGGGTTCACCAGACTCACCACCAGACCCGCCTCAGCAGCAGCAGTAGCCCAGCCATTGCGTGGTTCACAACATTCACAAACATCAGACGATGCTGACACTGTCACTTTCCGGACTAGTGCTCTTGAGGTCTCCCAGTGTTCATCAAACACAACAACCAACAGCCCTTCGGTGTGCAGCGCTACGGTTGAGTTGTCTGTCTCTGAGATGTTTGAGCACAAGAGGAAATTGCCAGCAAATGACCCCCGGGCCGTGGCAGTAACAGCCAGCCAGCATAGCCAAGCTTCTGGCCTGCGAAATGCTGCCATATCGAGTGGTGGAGACAAACAGCTTCAAGGGCATGATGTCAGTGGCCATCCCACGTTACGTGGTTCCCAGCCGCTACCACTTTGCGCGCTCTGCAGTGCCTGAGTTGCATGAGCACGTGGTCAGCTAAATAACCCGAAGCTTGAAGAATGCCGTTGCCTGCAAGGTTCACCTCACCACTGACACCTGGACGAGTGCGTTCGGCCAGGGTCGATACATCTCCCTTACCGCGCACTGGGTGAACCTTGTGGAGCCTGGCAGCGATTCCTCACCTGCTACGGCGCGGGTGTTGCCCACGCCGCAAACAGCTGCACCGCCGTCCCTCCCACTGGATAACAACAGCAGCACCTACCTCTCTGACTCCTTCTCCTCCAACGCATCTCAAAGCTGTACCTCATCCGGAAACGCTAACCCAGCACCAGCAGCAGTAGGATCGTGGAAGCAGTGCAGCACAGCTGTTGGCATGTGTCAGCAAGCGTTGCTGAAGCTGATCTGCCTTGGGGATAAGCAGCACACAGGGGAGGAAATTTGGAGGGGAATAAAGGAACAGATGGATTTGTGGCTGGCACCGCTGGACCTGAAACCGGGCATGAAGCTAGACACCTGGCACGAACTGGCAATGTACGCAATAGAGGTGCTGGCTTGCCCGGCAGCCAGCGTTATGTCGGAACGCTGTTTCAGTGCTGCCGGAGGCATCATCACAGATCGGCGTATCCGCCTCTCCACAGAAAATGCAGACCGTCTGACTCAAATTAAAATGAATCAATCCTGGATTGGAAACGACTACGCAACACTCCTGGACCCTAACCAAGTAACATGACCGATGAACATCTGGGATGGTTTAGCGTTTCCGGTCCCTGTTTATTGAACCTCTCATCTGTATTACATTTATGACTGCATGGCGGCAAAAAGCATTGCTGCTATATCCGCACGCTTTTTGTCCTCATGCAAGGCCTGGGTTGTTGTGTCTCACAAAGCGTGGCCTTCTCCTCCTGCGCCTCCTCCTGTTCCATCACGTGTGCTGCTGCTGCTGCTGCTGCTGCTGGGTTACCGTTGCCGGTCCCTGTTTATGGAACCTCTTATCTTTATTACATTTATGACTACATGGCGGTACAAAGCATGCTATCCGCACGCTTTTTGTCCTCATGCAAGGCCTGGGTTGTTGTGTCTCACAAAGCGTGGCCTTCTCCTCCTGCGCCTCCTCCTGTTCCATCACGTGTGCTGCTGCTGGGTTAGCGTTGCCGCGTGGTCCCTGTTTATTGAACCACTTATCTTTATTACATTTATGACTGCATGGTGGTACAAAGCATGCTATCCGCACGCTTCTTGTCCTCATGCAAGGCCTGGGTTGTTGGGTCTCAAAGCGTGGCCTTCTCCTCCTGCGCCACCCTCCTCCTGTTCCATCACGTGTGCTGCTGCTGGGTTAGCATTACCGGTCCCTTTTCCTGGAACCTCTTATATGTATTACATTTATGACTGCATGCCGACAAAAAGCATGTTACCTGTGCAAAGAAAACAGACATTTCCCGCATTTAAAAGACAGTTTTCCCTTTGAAACTTTAAAATCGATTTTCTCAAAAACTATAAGCTCTTTTTGCTAATTTTTTTTTTCCTCTTGTACCCACTCCCAAGGTGCACATACCCTGTAAATTTGGGGTATGTAGCATGTAAGGAGGCTTTACAAACCACAAAAGTTCGGGTCCCCATTGACTTCCATTATGTTCGGAGTTCGGGTCGAACACCCGAACATCGCGGCCATGTTCGGCCTGTTCGGCCCGAACCCGAACATCTAGATGTTCGCCCAACACTAGTAGGTACCACCAGTGGGAGTTCAGGGTTAGATACCACCAGGGGAGTTTTACAGTTAGGCACCAACAGGGGAGGCTTCTGTGTGAGAGTATGGTTAGGTTAACTATAGTAAAATATCAGCAGTAGAATATCGCTTATTTTAGCGATATTCTACTATCTGCAATACCGTGCGCCCTGTTTTCTAGACGCCTTTACTTTATTTCATGTATGCCTGCCCAGTGCCCACCAACTAGTCAGTTTAGACAATAATCAACATATAGACACATATCATGCAATGATAATTTTCTAAACATGCCATTTCATGATTCTGGTGGTGGTCTTCTACTTTGCACTTTTTTTTTACCTTTTCACTGCTTTAGCGTGCTGCTAATACACCATTCATATAGTTAACTATCAACTTATCTATATAAAGGTGATTAACATTAAAGGATACCAGAGCTAAAATTAGTTAGTTCTTTCTTTCAGGTACCCAAGGCATCTTCCAGCCACCGTAGGCTTGTATGTCTCTTGTGGTCCTCACGCCTTTCCTCCTCACTCAGCCGTTTGGCCTGCTACAGCAGCCAAGTTCCCCAAGTTGAGTAGTACTGTGCAGAAGCGTAACTAGGCCCCACCGGGCCCCCCTGCAGAATTTCAGAGCGGGCCCCCCCTCCCTGGGACCCGCCCAGGGCCGATTTGTGGGGTCTGGAGGGGTCGCAGCATGAGGGGAAATCCATGGCCACATTCGGCGGGGAGGGGGGAAGTTCCCCCCCTCCCTCACCTCGGGGCTCTCCTCGGGCCTGTTTCCACTTGTCGGATATCTGAGCGTTTTTCTGTGCAAAAAAAAATCTGCATGGTAGACCCCGCAGAATTCGCATACCGCTATGCGATTCGTATACAATCTATACAGGTCCTTCTAAAAAAATTAGCATATTGTGATAAAGTTCATTATTTTCTGTAATGTACTGATAAACATTAGACTTTCATATATTTTAGATTCAAATACACACAACTGAAGTAGTTTAAGCCTTTTATTGTTTTAATACTGATGATTTTGGCATACAGCTCATGAAAACCCAAAATTCCTATCTCAAAAAATTTGCATATTTCATCCGACCAATAAAAGAAAAGTGTTTTTAAAACAAAAAAAGTCAACCTTTAAATAATTATGTTCAGTTATGCACTCAATACTTGATCGGGAATCCTTTTGCAGAAATGACTGCTTCAATGCGGCGTGGCATGGAGGCAATCAGCCTGTGGCACTGATCAGGTGTTATGGAGGCCCAGGATGCTTTGATAGCGGCCTTAACCACTTCCCAACCGCCGTATATACAAATAGCGGCTGGGAAGTGCACCCCGCAAGGACCGCCGTATAGACAAATGGCGGCGGTCCTTGTAGGGGCATGGGCGGAGCGATCGCGTCATCCGTGACGCGATCCTCCGCCGGGAGTCGGAAGCCCGGAATTTTGCCTCTGCTCGCCGGCCACTTAGCAGAGCCGGCGAGCGGAGGAATCCGTAAAAGCAACCAATCAGATAGTATAAGGCACTTTGTTAGGTAAACAAAGTGCCTTATACGTGCTTCCTCCTCGCCTCGTGGTCTCATTGTTGCAGAGACCACTAGCGAGGAGGAACCACTTCGTAAGTAACTCAGCACACTGTTGTTTTTGCCCTCAGCCTCCCTGATCACCCACCCCAGGCCTCATACCCCCCCTGATCACCCCAGCAGACCCCTGCCTAGCACCCTTGCAAAACCCCCACCCCCCCACCTGCCACTAACTAGCGACGCTGCCCCTTAGTTTAGGTCCCTAACTACCTCCTAGTCACCCCTGATCCCCCCCTACCTTTAGATCACCCCCAGACCCCATCCCAGACTACCCCCCTGTATACTGTATACATCTGTATACAGCTACCTTACCCCCTGATCCCCCTCTGATCACCTGTCTATCACCTGTCCATCACCCCTCAGCACCCCCACCCATCAGAGCAGACCCTAACTGCCCCGCGGGGGTAACCGATCACCTGCCCAGGCCCTCGATTGCCCTCATACCCCCCTCCTGATTACATCCCCTGCTCTTTGTTTACATCTGTCCTCCCCAGCGATCACTAACTGATCTGCGATCAGTAACCCCCTGTGTCTGCCTCTCATCAGATCAGGACTCAGTCTGCCCCGTGCGGGCTCCTGATCAACCCCCGACCCCCTCAAATCGCCCTCAGACCCCCCCCCTAATCACCGTCCAAGTGCATTGTATTTGACTGTGCTGCGCTTGTTTTCGATTGTGCTGCGCTTGTATTCGATTGTCCCGTGATTGTTTGATTGCCTCTGAGACCCCACTTCCCACCAACCCCCACCCCACCCCCCATCACCTTCCGAGTGCATCAGATTTGATTGTGCTGCGCTTGTATTCGATTGTGCTGCGATTGTATTTGATTGTCCCGTGATCGGCTTCGATTGTCCCGTGATTGTTTGATTGCCTCTGAGACCCCACTTCCCACCCACCCCCACCCCCCATCACCTTCCGAGTGCATCAGATTTGATTGTGCTGCGCTTGTATTCGATTGTGCTGCGATTGTATTTGATTGTCCCGTGATCGGCTTTGATTGTCCCGTGATTGTTTGATTGCCTCTGAGACCCCACTTCCCACCAACCCCCACCCCACCACCACCCCCCATCACCTTCCGAGTGCATCAGATTTGATTGTGCTGCGCTTGTATTCGATTGTGCTGCGATTGTATTTGATTGTCCCGTGATCGGCTTCGATTGTCCAGTGATTGTTTGATTGCCTCTGAGACCCCACTTCCCGCCACACCCACAGGCTATACATGTCGTTTTAGGGTCTATGAGGGAAAAGTTAGTGGAAAATGACACTTTGTGAAAAAAACAATAAAAATCAATTTTCCGCTAACTTGTGACAAAAAATAAAATCTTCTATGAACTTACCATACTCCTAACGGAATACCTTGGGGTGTCTTCTTTCTAAAATGGGGTCATTTGTGGGGTTCCTATACTGCCCTGGCATTTTAGGGGCCCTAAACCGTGAGGAGTAGTCTGGAAATCAAATTCCGCAAAATGACCTGTGAAATCCTAAAGGTACTCATTGGACTTTGGGCCCTTTAGCGCAGTTAGGGTGCAAAAAAGTGCCACACATGTGGTATTGCCGTACTCGGGAGAAGTAGTACAATGTGTTTTGGGGTGTATTTTTACACATACCCATGCTGGGTGGGAGAAATACCTCTGTAAATGACAATCTTTTGATTTTTTTACACACAATTGTCCATTTACAGAGTTATTTCTCCCACCCAGCATGGGTATGTGTAAAAATACACCCCAAAACACATTGTACTACTTCTCCCGAGTACGGCGATACCACATGTGTGGCACTTTTTTGCACCCTAACTGTGCTAAAGGGCCCAAAGTCCAATGAGTACCTTTAGGATTTCACAGGTCATTTTGCGGAATTTGATTTCCAGACTACTCCTCACGGTTTAGGGCCCCTAAAATGCCAGGGCAGTATAGGAACCCTACAAATGACCCCATTTTAGAAAGAAGACACCCCAAGGTATTCCGTTAGGAGTATGGTAAGTTCATAGAAGATTTTATTTTTTGTCAAAAGTTAGCGGAAAATTGATTTTTATTGTTTTTTTCACAAAGTGTCATTTTCCACTAACTTGTGACAAAAAATAAAATCTTCTATGAACTCGCCATACTCCTAACGAAATACCTTGGGGTGTCTTCTTTCTAAAATGGGGTCATTTGTGGGGTTCCTATACTGCCCTGGCATTTTAGGGGCCCTAAACCGTGAGGAGTAGTCTTGAAACGAAATTTCTCAAAATGACCTGTGAAATCCTAAAGGTACTCATTGGACTTTGGGCCCTTTAGCGCAGTTAGGGTGCAAAAAAGTGCCACACATGTGGTATCGCCGTACTCGGGAGAAGTAGTATAATGTGTTTTGGGGTGTATTTTTACACATACCCATGCTGAGTGGGAGAAAGATCTCTGTAAATGGACAATTGTGTGTAAAAAAAATTAACAAATTGTCATTTACAGAGATATTTCTCCCACCCAGCATGGGTATGTGTAAAAATACACCCCAAAACACATTATACTACTTCTCCTGAGTACGGCAATACCACATGTGTGGCACTTTTTTGCAGCCTAACTGCGCTAAGGGGTCCAAAGTCCAATGAGCACCTTTAGGCTTTACAGGGGTGCTTACAATTTAGCACCCCCCAAAATGTCAGGACAGTAAACACACCCCACAAATGACCCCATTTTGGAAAGTAGACCCTTCAAGGTATTCAGAGAGGGGCATGGTGAGTCCGTGGCAGATTTCATTTTTTATGGCGCAAGTTAGAAGAAATGGAAACATTTTTTTTTTTTTTTTTGTCACAAAGTGTCATTTTCCGCTTACTTGTGCCAAAAAATAATATCTTCTATGAACTCACTATGCCTCTCAGTGAATACTTTGGGATGTCTTCTTTCCAAAATGGGGTCATTTGGGGGGTATTTATACTATCCTGGAATTCTAGCCCCTCATGAAACATGACAGGGGGTCAGAAAAGTCATAGATGCTTGAAAATGGGAAAATTCACTTTGTGCACCGTAGTTTGTAAACGCTATAACTTTTACCCAAACCAATAAATATACGCTGAATGGTTTTTTTTAAATCAAAAACATGTTTGTCCACATTTTTCGCGCTGCATGTATACAGAAATTTTACTTTATTTGAAAACTGTCAGCACAGAAAGTTAAAAAAATCATTTTTTTGCCAAAATTCATGTCTTTTTTGATGAATATAATAAAAAGTAAAAATCGCAGGAGCAATCAAATAGCACCAAAAGAAAGCTTTATTAGTGACAAGAAAAGGAGCCAAAATTCATTTAGGTGGTAGGTTGTATGAGCGAGCAATAAACCGTGAAAGCTGCAGTGGTCTGAATGGAAAAAAAGTGGCCGGTCCTTAAGGGGTAGAAAGCCCTAGGTCCTCAAGTGGTTAAAGGACTTCCGAAGCCAATATCTGCCCCCAAAACGTAAAAAAAGTTAACTACCTGCATGACTTTGTAAGGCACGGAGGACGCCGTCCGCGCCCTCCGTGCCGTTCTGCCTGGTCCCCTCTGCTCAATAGCCCCCCGAAAGGCTGCGACCCCACGTTCCGGGTCGGTATCTGCAGCCTGCATAAAGATGGCCGCCGGAGCTGGCAGCGACTGCGCAGTCCGCATAGCCACTACTGCGGCTGCGCAGCTCTAGGGCCAACCCTCCGATCCACGCAGCCTGTTACAAGGTTCGGGGGATTGGCCCTAGAGCTGCGCAGCCGCAGTAGCGGCTATGCGGACTGCGCAGCCGTGGCCAGCTCCGGCGGCCATCTTTATGCAGGCTGCAGATACCGACCCGGACCGCGGGGTCGCAGCCTTTCGGGGGGCTATTGAGCAGAGGGGACCAGGCGGAACGGCACGGAGGGCACGGACGGCGTCCTCGGTGCCTTACAAAGTCATGCAGGTAGTTAACTTTTTTTATGTTTTGGGGGCAGATTTTGGCCTCGGAAGTCCTTTAACCAGTTCATGTCCCAACTACAGTATAATAACGTCATTGCAAGTGGCTTGTGGAAGCCACATGACGTGATTATACGTTATCCCCTTTAAATGAGCACAGCGTGCGTGCTAGCACGCACCTGGGCTCATAAATCCCCCTCTGTCTAACTACACTAATGAGGGATCCCCTCCCAGGTGTCCGATCCCCCCACCCCATGCCCGATCCCCTGTAATTACAACCCCCCCTCCTTGCAGAGATCGCAGAGAAGCTATGAAAAGTCTCACCTAATCTTTTTCCTGCGGCGATCGGCTCCCCTCCATTCCGTACCGCTGACAGCCTCTATGTGCAGAATGGATCGGGTCCCGGCTTGATGACGTCATCAAGTCAGGACCCGATCCACTCTGCACATGGAGGCTGTCAGCGGTACTGAATGGAGGGGAGCCGATCGCCGCCGCAGGAACAAGATTAGGTGAGACTTTTCATAGCTTCCCTGCGCTGCCGATCTCTGCAAGGGGGTGGGTGGATGGGGATTGAAGAAACACCGCTGCTCTGTGGGAGGGGGGGGGGGGCGGTCGGGGAGCAACACACAAAACGGGGGGGGGGGAGTTAAGGGGCACACACACCTGGCTATGGGGGGGAGGGGGAGAAATAGACACATCCAGACAGCTTGGGGGGGGGGGGGGTGAATAGATGAATATCCACATCTGGCTAGCTGGGGGGGAGGGGTACTAAGGGCTGGGGGGGGGGGTATCCAGAGGCACATCTGACCAACTATGGGGGAGGGAGGCATATGTAGGTGCACATCTGACTAACTGGGGGGAGGATTGAATTATAAAGGAGGAAAAAAATAACTAAATAAAAATCGGACACCAACTGAAAAAATGCATTGTATATCCAAATAATTTATTGTCATCATACATTGTACTAGGATTGAATTTTAAATGGTGAAATAACCACATCGAATGGAAAAATAAAATGTGTGGGTTTAACTTACAGCAGCAACTTTTATTTTCAAACTATAATGGCTGAAAACTGTGAAATAATGACTTTTTTTCATTTTTTACCCCTTGTTCCCTTTAAAATGCATAGAAAATAATATAATTCTTAGCAAAAAGTACCACCCAAATAAAGCCTGATTGGTGGCGGAAAAAACAAGGTATAGATCATTTATGTATGATAAGTAGTGATAAAGATATTGGCAAATTAATGGGAGGAGTGTGAAATGTAGAAAATTGTTCTGGTTTTTTAGGGGGAAAACCCCAGGGACGCGAAGTGGTTAAAGAGACACTGAAGCGAAAAAAATATATGATATAATGAATTGGTTGTGTACTATGAATAATTACTAGAAGATTAGCAGCAAAGAAAATGTTCTCATATTTTTATTTTCAGGTATATAGTGTTTTTTCTAACATTACATCATTCTCTAATATGTGCAGATTACACAACACTCAGCATTCAAAATGATTTTTTCAGAGCAGTCTGTGAACTAATGACCTCTCCTCTGGCAGAGAAAAAGAAAACAGTTGAGATAATAAAAGTCAGATAACAGCCCTCTCCACGACTTTGAAAGTCGTAGAGCTTAATGGCTTTTTTGTATAGAGATAACAACTGGAGTTTCTTAACTCTTCCTGCGCTGGAAACAATTAGACTGATGTATCTGATCTTAATGTTTTAATTCTTAGCTGTACTACACATACAAATCTTAATATCATAATTTTTTTTTTTCGCTTCAGTGTCTCTTTAAGCTCATCCAGAGTGTTGGGTCTTGCGTCCCTCAACTTTCTCTTCACACTATCCCACAGATTCTCTATGGGGTTCAGGTCAGGAGAGTTGGCAGGCCAATTGAGCACAGTATATATATACCATGGTCAGTAAACCATTTACCAGTGGTTTTGGCACTGTGAGCAGGTGCCAGGTCGTGCTAAAAAATGAAATCTTCATCTCCATAATGCTTTTCAGCAGATGGAAGCATGAAGTGCTCCAAAATCTCCTGATAGCTAGCTGCATCGACCCTGCCCTTGATAAAGCACAGTGGACCAACGCCAGCAGCTGTGGGTATTTGACACTGGACTTCAGGCATTTTGGTATTTCCCTCTCCCCAGTGTTCCTCCAGACTCTGGCACCTTGATTTCCGAATGACATGCAAAAGTCGCTTTCATCCGAGAAAAGTACTTTGGACCACTAAGCCAGTGCTGCTTCTCTGTAGCCCACGTCAGGCACTTCTGCCGCTGTTTCTGGTTCAAAAGTGGCTTGACCTGGGGAATGCGACACCTGTAGCCCATTTCCTGCACACGCCTGTACACGTGGCTCTGGATGTTTCTACTCCACAGACTCAGTCCACTGCTTCCGCAGATCCCCCAAGGTCTGGAATCGGTCCTTCTCCACAATCTTCCTCAGGGTCCGGTCACCTCTTCTTGTTGTGCAGCGTTTTCTGCCACACTTTTTCCTTCCCACAGACTTCCCACTGAGGTGCCATGATACAGCACTCTGGGAACAGCCTATTCATTCAGAAATGTCTTTCTGTGTCTAAGGGCCTGTTCAGACTATATGCGTATGAAGAATGCGTTTAAAATCAAAGAAACGCAAATTGAAAAACCCATGCGTTTTTCTTGCGTTCTAATGCGTATTCTATAGCGTTTTGCACACACACGTGACCCAGGGGAAAAAAAAGAATTATGGGAACCGCAGAGGAAAACTGACGCTAAAAACGCAATAGTACGCGTTTTTGATACGCGTCCATAGACTTTCATTGCGTCCGTTTCTATGCGTGACGCACAGAACTGCATGCAGCAATGCGGATAAGAAACGCATGCGTCTCATACGCATACATGTGAACTAGCCCATTCAAAAGCATTAGGAGCCGTTTCTATGCGTTTTTGGTACCAGTACGCGTTCCCTGAAAACGGCTAGGAACGCATATAGTCTGAACAGGCCCTTACTCTCTTGCTTGAAGGTGTCAATGATGGCCTTCTGGACAGTAGTCAGGTAGGGTCGGCAGTCTTACCCGTGATTGCGGTTTTGAGTAATGAACCAGGCTGGGAGTTTTTAAAAACCTCAGGAATCTTTTGCAGGTGTTTAGAGTTAATTAGTTGATTCAGATGATTAGATTAATAGCTCGTTTAGAGAACCTTTTCATGATATGCTAATTTTTTGAGATAGGAATTTGGGGTTTTCATGAGCTGTATGCCAAAATCATCAATATTAAAACAATAAAAGGCTTGAACTACTTCAGTTGTGTGTAATGAATCTAAAATATATGAAAGTCTAATGTTTATCAGTACATTACAGAAAATAATGAAGTTTATCACAATATGCTAAATTTTTGAGAAGGACGTGTGTGTGTGTGCATGTGCGCGTGCGTGTGTGTGTTTTGCGTTTTGCGATCACGTGAAAACGGCTTGACCGATTTGAACGAAACTTGGTATACAGATCCCTTACTACCTGGAATGATATGTTCTGGGGGTCTCGCGGCCCCCCTGCTTACCTGGGCAGAGCTACAATCAGCAAATCAGATTCCACCCATTAAAGTGAATGGAAAAAATGGAAAAGGCTGCCATTCTCACAGTAATCGAGCCAGAGTCCCCACACTTGCCACAGTTGGTCACTTGGTGACCGAGGTTACAAATCCAGGAAAAGTGGGCGGAGCATAAAACAGCCAATGAAATTTCAGACATTCATTTTAAATGGAAACATGTAAACTGCAGCCATTCTTACACTGTTAATCGCAGGGTTTTCAAACTTGGCAAACTTGGTCACTGGGTGAATGAGATTAATATTCAGGAAAGTGGGTGGAGCCTACAACAGCCAATCAAAAGTCACCTATTGATTTTCAAGGGGAATATTAAAACTGCTGCCACGCCCACTCACCCCCCCCCCCACCGCGCCCCCAGGGGGGCCCCGGAGAAAATTTTGGTCGGGATAGTGGGCCCCGGGCTCAAAAAGGTTGGGGACCCCTGTTCTACCGGATAGAATGGGGATTTCGACAGAATGCTGAGCACTAAAGGTAAGTCCAACTGTGCAAAGACTGGCTTTATAGGTGGTCGTATTTTCATGACCGCAGAGACAAACTGTTTCACCAATGGGTCCCACGCCCATCTGTGACCTGTGAATGCCGAGATAGCTGAGATTTGCACTTTAATCGAGTAACTGGAGAGTTTTTTATCCACCCCGGTCTGGAGAAAAGCTAAGAGTTGGTGTACTAAGGGGTGTAAAGGGTCGAAGTTATGCTCTCTTGCATAGGTAGTATACACCTTCCAGATCCTTTGATAAGAGCGGTTTGTGGACGGCCTTCTTGCCTTCAGGAGGGTGTCTATCCCTGAGCCATCACAACCCAATTGCTTCAACTTCCTCCTCTCAATTTGTAAGCCATCAGCTTCAATCGTGCCGGATTCGGGTGACACACCGGGCCCTGTGTAAGGAGATTCTTGTTGATTGGCAACACTATAGGTTGAGAGATCATCATCTGAAGCGCTATAGGGTACCAAGGTCTTTTGGGCCAACACGGAAGTATCGTTATCAGTGTTACCTTCTCCGATCTGAGCCTCAGAAGTAGACGAAGGATCAGCGGCACTGGCGGGAAAACATAGGCCAGGTGAAAGTTCCAGGGCGCTGTCAGCGCATCTACGTCTTCCGCCTCTTTCTCCTGATAGCGACTGATGTACCTCCTGCACTTCCTGTTGTTCTTTGTTGCCATGAGGTCTACTTCCGGATTGCCCCAGTGAGAGCAGAGCATTTTGAACACTCCCTGGGCTAGTGACCAGTCGTTGTTCGATACTGGGGAGCGGCTGAGGAAGTCTGGCACTATATTCTGAACTCCCGAAATATGGACTGCCGAGAGGGAATGGAGATTGGCCACTGCCAGCTTGAAGATCCTTTCCATCTCCATTAATAAGGAATAACTGCGGGTGCCTCCCTGGTTGCGTATGTAGACGACAGCTGTCGTATTGTCCATCTTGACCATCACTGAAGTGTTCTTCACTAGATGAAGAAAATGAGAGAGAGCGCAGAAGGCCGCCCTTAATTCTAGCTTGTTTGCTGGCCAAGACTTCATGTATTGAGGCCATAGACCTTGCGCTATCTGATTGCCACAGGTCGCTCCCCAGCCCGTTGTACTCGCATCTGTGGAGATTATCTTTTGATGCGGTAGCGTTAACGGGCAAGATTTCCTGAGGTTGGTCTCTGACAGCCACCACTTCAGATTCTTCTTCATCAGTTGGGTTATAAGGATCGTCTGATTCAGGGTGACTCCGTCCCATTGCTTTAGGAATCCTATCTGCAGGTTCCTGAGGTGCCAGTGTGCCCAAGGGACCATGGGTATTGTTGCGGACATTGTCCCCAAAACCCTTAAACATTCTCTCGCCTGCACCCGGTGGGAAAGAGCGATACGAAGAACCCTCTGTTTTATTACAGGTATTTTTTCCTCTGGAAGACAGACTCGGTTCAGTTCCGTTTGAAATCTTGCTCCTAAGTATATCAAGTCTTTTGTTGGTTGTAAGTGACTTTTCTGGAAATTTATCAGCCAACCGAAGTCTGTTAACGTCTGAATTAGGATCTGTCTTTGTTGAAGTATCTGAGTTTTTGACTTTGCCAATAACAGTATGTCGTCCAGATAGTGGAACGTGCGAATGCCTTGTAGGCGAAGGATGGCAATTATCTCTACAAGAACCTTGGTAAAGGTCCTTGGAGCTGTACATATGCCGAATGGCAGGCAGACAAATTGGTAATGGTTTTCTCCTATTGCAAAACGTAGGTACTTTTGAAATGATGACTGAATAGGGACGTGCAAGTACGCGTCCTCCAAGTCGATGGAGAGTAAATAGTCGTTGACCTCTACTATTGAGATGATCGTATTCAGAGACTCCATTTTGAATTTTTCCAGCCTTATAAATGAATTTAGATATTTCAGGTCCAGTACAGGCCTCCAATCCCCGGACTTTTTCTGCACGAAAAAAAGGTTTGAGTAAAACCCCTTCCCTCGTTGTTGAATAGGAACTGGTATTATCGCTTTCTTGTCCAATAAACCCTGAAGATATTCCTGCAATATCTGTTTTTTGTGAGTCGAAGTCGGTATCTTTGTAGTTTTGAAATGATTGGGAGGTGGTGTCTCTTTGAATTTCCAGAAGTGTCCGGATGTTATTGTCCTTAAGACCCACGGGGAGGTTATATTTCCTTCCCAAACCTGTGAGAAAGATTTCAGCCTCGCTCCTACCGGACAGGTCTGGGGGTTGACACCGTCAAAAAGACTTCTTAACATTTGAGGGAGCAGGAGTAGGTTTCTGCTTCTGGCTCCTGTTGAAGTTTGCCTGACCGCTCTGCCAATTTCTTTTAAAGTTTTTCCCTGGTCTGTAAGACTTCGCATTTCTATATCTAGAGTTTTGGGACTGACCTTGTTGACTAAAGTTCTGCCTACCCGAACGCCTATCCTGGGGAATTAACCCCGATTTTCCTCCTGTAACTCGACTTATGGCAGAGTCCATTTTTTCTCTAAACAGTATTTTGCCATCAAATGGAATTTTGCACCAAAGCAACTTGGAGGCAGGGTCGGCTGACCAAGCCCTCAACCATAGAGCCCTTTTCGCTGTGACTGCAAAGAACATGTTTCTGGAGGAGGAACGGAGAATATCTATGGCCGCTTCTCCAACAAAGTCACCCGAAATCTTAAGATCTTCCATGGCTGCCAGTAATGTTTCCTTATCTGCCTCAGCTAAGATTGCTTGCTCCAAGTTTTCTGACCAGCTGCGGATCGCTTTTCCCACAGATGTTAAAGCAATGGCTGGCTTACAAATACCACCTGACATGGTATATATCTTTTTCAAATCTAAGTCTAACTTTCTTTCCAGTGTGTCCTTAAAGGATATGGCATCATCCAGTGGCAAGGTAATGTGCTTCGCTAGGCGCATGACTGAAGCATCAACTGGAGGAGCAGTGTCCAGAGGTGTAGTAGTTGTCTCTGGGAGAGGGTATAATTTAGACATTCGGTTCGTTAAAGGGAGTCTTTTTTCTAACTTTTGCCATTCTTCCCATATAATTTCCTGAATTTCCTCCATAACAGGAAAGGTTGTTTTGTCTCTAGTTAGATGTTTATAGTAGCGTTTCTTAGATTTTGCCTTAGTTTTCTGCTCGTCCTCTTCTGGCTCTTCCCACTGGATTGCCTCCCTAACTGCCTTGACAAAAGGCTCAACAAAAGCGAAGTTGAATCCGACCTCATATTCTTCCTCAGTGTTAACCGACGTTGAGGGTTTTTCTTGGCCGAGTCCAGCATCCTGATCCGGATGTGTCTCCATGCTTGCCACAAAATTCTGTAATGATTCCTGTACGGCCTTCTGAACCAGATCCGAGACATCCACTGGAGGCGTGTTGTCTTCTCTTCCTAATTCCTGAAAGCAGTCAGCACAGACAAGCTTATTAGGCATCACTGGCTGCGCACAGGCCCAACAGGCTTTGCTGTCGTGATGATGTTGTGGTGATCTAGATCTTGATTTGTGTTTCCTGCTAGATTTATTATGCTTGGACTTCTTCCTATGTGATCTATCCTTAGATTCTGATCTTTCTTTAGATCGCTTCTTGTCTGAACGGGAGGATCTTCCTTTATCTCTTCCCCGTGTGCTGAAGCAAAGAAATGAGAGACAATAGTGTCTATCAATTATACAGTGCTAAAAACCAGGCTACTAACACTTACCTATCTTCACCCCCTTACCTAGAGTCCTTGTGCTGGTCTTTTGAAGGCTTATGGGCGTCCATGACTAGGCCACCAAGAAATGATAGCGGCACGCTGGAAAAAAAGCATAGAAAAGAACAAAGCAAATAACAGAGAAAAGTCCAGCAGAGTTTCACTTTTTCCGGGAACAAAGTATTATTTGAGAGGCAAGCTTCCCCTACCTGTGCTGCGTGAACGTAGCTAACGTAAATTCTAGGCGACGCGGAGATGCAGCAAGCGCCATTACTACACTGCCCAGCTCTTTAATAGTTATCGCCGCGTCATAGGGACGCACCGTCCGCAACACTTGGCCAATTGTTGTTTGGCCAATGAGAACGCGGAAAATCATACGCGTACTTCCGGTAATGCGTTCCACCAACAAGTCGGAAGAGGAGGGGCTACAGAAAAACTGAGGCGGCGGTTGGAACGCACGCCGAGCCCCGGGAC